>NW_027476965.1:0-114011 GCF_051020955.1 Megalopta genalis | reverse complement strand
AAACACATGATTTAGCCTCAAATCAATGCGATGTAGAAGGTTTAGATACGAATCCATGCGAAACAAATGATTTAGCATCAAACACTCGGGATGTAAGTGATATAGCTTCAAATGCAGTCGAATCAAAGGAGTTAGCATCAAAATGCATGCGATACACATGATTTAGCTTCAAATCAATGCGAAGTAGAAGGCTTAGCTTCAAATCCATGCGGAGCAAATGATTTATCTTCAGATAATTGCGTTATAAGCGATATACGTTCAAATGCAGTCGAAACAAACGAGGTAGCTTCAAATCCAAGCGAATCACATGATTTAGCTTGAAATCATTGCGATGCAGAAGGTTCAGCTTGAAACCAATGCAATGTGGAAGGTTTAGCTTCAAATCAATGCGACACAAATGACTTAGCATCAGATACATGCGATATAAGTGATATAGCTTCAAATGCAGGAGAAACAAACGATTAGCTTCAAATCCATGCAAAACACATGATTAAGCTTCAAATCGATGCGAAACGAATAGTTTAGCATCAAAAACCTGTTTTATACGTGATTCAGCTTGAACTGCATGTGAAACAATGGGGTTAGCTTCAAATTCAAGCGAAACACATTATTCAGCTTCAAATCAATGCGGAGTAGAAGGCTTAGCTTCAAATCCATGCGAAACGAATAGTTTAGCATCAAATACTTGTTTAATACGTGATTTAGCTTCAACTGCATGCGAAACAAACTAATTAGATTCAAAATCAACAGAAACACATGATTTAGCTTCAAATCAATGCGAAGAAGAAGGCGTAGCTTCAAATCCATGCCAATCAAATGGTTTCGCTTCAAATACTTGTGATATACATGATTTAGCTTCAACTGCATGCGAAACAAACGAGTTAGCTTCAAATCCATGCGGAACACATGATTTAGCTGCAAATCAATGCGATGTGGAAGGTTTAGATTCAAATCAATGCGACACAAATGACTTAGCATCAGATACATGCGATATAAATGATATAGCTTCAAATGCAGGGGAAGCAAACGAGTTAGCTTCAAATCCATGCAAAACACACGATTTAGCTTCAAATCAATGCGATGTAGAACGATTAGCTTTAAATCCAAGCGAAACAAATGATGTAGCTTCAAACATTTGGGATATAGGTGATATAACTTCAAATGCAGACGAAACAAACGAGTTAACTTCACATCCAAGCGAAACACATGATTTAGCTTCAAATCAATGCGAAGTAGAAGTCTTAGCTTCAAATCGATGCGGAACAAATGATTTTGCTTCAAATACTTGCGATATAAGTGATATACATTCAACTGCAGGTCAAACAAACGAGTTAGCTTCAACTCCATGCGACACACATGATTAAGCTTCAAATCAATGCGATGTAGAAGGCTTAGCTTCAAATCCATGCGGAACAAATGATTTAGCTTCAAATGCTTGCGATATAAGTGATATAGCTTCAAATGCAGGCGAAACAAACGAGTATGATTCAAATCCATGCGAAACACATAATTTAGCTGCAAATCAATGCGATGTAGAAGGTATAGATTCAAGTCAAAGCGAAACACATGATTTAGCACATGAACTTGCGATATAAGTGATATAGCTTCAAATGCAGGGGAAACAAACGAGTTAGCTTCAAATCCATTCAAAACACATGATTTAGCTTCAAATCAATGCGATGTAGAACGTTTAGCTTTAAATCCAAGCGAAACAAATGATGCAGCTTCACAAATTTTGGATATAAGTGATATAGCTTCGACTGCAGACGAAACAAACGAGTTAGCTTCACATCCAAGCGAAACAAATGATTTAGCTTCAAATCAATGCGAAGTAGAAGGCTTAGCTTCAAATCGATGCAGAACAAATGATTTTGCTTAAAATACTTGCGATATAAGTGATATAGATTCAACTGCAGGCCAAACAAACGAGTTAGCTTCAAATCCATGCGAAACAAATGATTTAGCTTCAAACACTTGGGATATAAGTGATATAGCTTCAAATGCAGACGAAACAAACGAGTTAGCTTCATATCCATGCGAAACACATGATTAAACTGAAAATCAATGCGACGTAGAAGGTTTATCTTCAAAGCCATGTGAAACAAGTGATTTAGCTTCAGATACTTACGATATAAGTGATATAGCATCAAATGCAGGCGAAACGAACGAGTTAGCTGCAAATCCATGCGAAGCACATGATATAGCTGCAAATCAAAGCGATGTTGAAGGTTTAGCTTCAAATCCATGCGAAACAAATGATTTAGCTTCAGATACTAGCGATATATGTGATATTGCTTCAAGTGCAGACGAAACAGACGAGTTAGCTTCAAATCCATGCGGAACACATGATTTAGCTTAAAATTCATGCAATTTAGATGGTTTAGTTTCAAATCCATGCGAAACAAATGATAGAGCTGCAAACACTTGGGATATGGGTGATATAGCTTCAGCTGCATGCGAAAGAAACGAGTTAGCTTCAAGTCCATGCGATGTAGAAGGTTTAGCTTCAAATCCATGTGAAACAAAAGATTTAGCTTCAGATACTTGCGATATAAGTGATATAGCATCAAATGCAGGCGAAACGAACGAGTTAGCTGCAAATCCATGCGAAACACATGATATAGCTGCAAATCAAAGCGATGTTGAAGGTTTAGCTTCAAATCCATGCGAAACAAGTGATTTAGCTTCAGATACTAGCGATATATGTGATATTGCTTCAAGTGCAAACGAAACAAACGAGTTAGCTTCAAATCAATGCCGAACACATGATTTAGCTTAAAATTCATGCGATTTAGATGGTTTAACTTCAAATCCATGCGAAACAAATGATAGAGCCGCAAACACTTGGGATATGGGTGATATAGCTTCAGCTGCATGCGAAACAAACGAGTTAGCTTCAAGTCCATGCGATGTAGAAGGCTTAGCTTCAAATCCATGCGGAACAAATGATTTATCTTCAGATAATTGCGTTATAAGCGATATACGTTCAAATGCAGACGAAACAAACGAGGTAGCTTCAACTCCATGCGACACGCATGATTAAGCTTCAAATCAATGCGATGTAGAAGGCTCAGCTTCAAATCCATTCGGAACAAATGATTTAGCTTCAAATACTTGCGATATAAATGATATAGTTTCAAATGCAGGGGAAACAAACGAGTAAGATTCAAATCCATGCGAAACACATAATTTAGCTGCAAATCTATGCGATGTAGAAGGTACAGATTCAAGTCAAAGCGAAACACATGATTTAGCACATGAACTTGCGATATAAGTGATATACCTCCAAATGCAGACGAAACAAACGAGTTAGCTTCAAATCCATGCGAAACAAATGATTTAGCTTCAAACACTTGGGATATAAGTGATATAGCTTCAAATGCAGGGGAAACACATCATTTAGATGCAAATCAATGCGATGTAGAAGGTTTAGCTTCAAATCCATGCGAAACAAATGATTTAGTATCAGATACTTGCGATATAAATGATATAGCTTCAAATGCAGACGAATCAAAGGAGTTAGCTTCAAAATGCATGCGATACACATGATTTAGCTTCAAATCAATGCGAAGTAGAAGGCTTAGCTTCAAATCCATGCGGAGCAAATGATTTATCTTCAGATAATTGCGTTATAAGCGATATACGTTCAAATGCAGACGAAACAAACGAGCTGGCTTCAACTCCATGCGACACACATGATTAAGCTTCAAATCAATGTGATGTAGAAGGCTTAGCTTCAAATCCATACGGAACAAATGATTTAGCTTCAAATGCTTGCGATATAAGTGATATAGCTTCAAATGCAGACGAAACAAACAAGTTAGCTTCAAATCCATGCGAAACACATGTTTTAGCAGCAAATCAAAGCCATGTAGAAGGTTTAGCTTCAAATCCATGCGAAACAAATGATTTTGCTTCAAACACTTGGGATATAAGTGATATAGCTTCAAATGCAGACGAAACTAACGAGTTAGCTTCAAACCCATGCAAAAAACATGATTAAACTGAAAATCAATGCGATGGAGTAGGTTTAGCTTCAAATCCATGCGAAACAAATGATTTAGCTTCAAATACTTGGGATATAAGTGATATAGCTTCAAATGCAGACGAAACAAACAAGTTAGTTTCAAATCCATGCGAAACACATGATTAAACCGAAAATCAATGCGATGTAGAAGGTTTAGCTTCAAATCCGTGCGAAACAAATGATTTAGTTTCAGATACTTACGATATAAATGATATAGCTTCAAATGCAGGGGATAGAAACGAATTAGCTTCAAATCCATGTGAAACACATGATTAAGCTTCAAATCAATGCGATGTAGAAGGTTTAGCTTCAAATTCATGCGAAACAAATGATTTAGCTTCAAACACTTGGGATATAAGTGATATAGCTTCAAATGCAGACGAAATAAATGAGTTAGCTTCACATCCAAGCGATACACATGATTTAGCTTCAAATCAATGCGAAGTAGAAGGCTTAGCTTCAAATCCATGCGGAGCAAATGATTTATCTTCAGATAATTGCGTTATAAGCGATATACGTTCAAATGCAGTCGAAACGAACGAGTTAGCTGCAAATCCATGCGAAGCACATGATATAGCTGCAAATCAAAGCGATGTTGAAGGTTTAGCTTCAAATCCATGCGAAACAAATGATTTAGCTTCAGATACTAGCGATATATGTGATATTGCTTCAAGTGCAGACGAAACAGACGAGTTAGCTTCAAATCCATGCGGAACACATGATTTAGCTTAAAATTCATGCAATTTAGATGGTTTAGTTTCAAATCCATGCGAAACAAATGATAGAGCTGCAAACACTTGGGATATGGGTGATATAGCTTCAGCTGCATGCGAAAGAAACGAGTTAGCTTCAAGTCCATGCGATGTAGAAGGTTTAGCTTCAAATCCATGTGAAACAAAAGATTTAGCTTCAGATACTTGCGATATAAGTGATATAGCATCAAATGCAGGCGAAACGAACGAGTTAGCTGCAAATCCATGCGAAACACATGATATAGCTGCAAATCAAAGCGATGTTGAAGGTTTAGCTTCAAATCCATGCGAAACAAGTGATTTAGCTTCAGATACTAGCGATATATGTGATATTGCTTCAAGTGCAAACGAAACAAACGAGTTAGCTTCAAATCAATGCCGAACACATGATTTAGCTTAAAATTCATGCGATTTAGATGGTTTAACTTCAAATCCATGCGAAACAAATGATAGAGCCGCAAACACTTGGGATATGGGTGATATAGCTTCAGCTGCATGCGAAACAAACGAGTTAGCTTCAAGTCCATGCGATGTAGAAGGCTTAGCTTCAAATCCATGCGGAACAAATGATTTATCTTCAGATAATTGCGTTATAAGCGATATACGTTCAAATGCAGACGAAACAAACGAGGTAGCTTCAACTCCATGCGACACGCATGATTAAGCTTCAAATCAATGCGATGTAGAAGGCTCAGCTTCAAATCCATTCGGAACAAATGATTTAGCTTCAAATACTTGCGATATAAATGATATAGTTTCAAATGCAGGGGAAACAAACGAGTAAGATTCAAATCCATGCGAAACACATAATTTAGCTGCAAATCTATGCGATGTAGAAGGTACAGATTCAAGTCAAAGCGAAACACATGATTTAGCACATGAACTTGCGATATAA
The DNA here is from genome assembly GCF_051020955.1 of Megalopta genalis. Taxonomy (NCBI): domain Eukaryota; kingdom Metazoa; phylum Arthropoda; class Insecta; order Hymenoptera; family Halictidae; genus Megalopta; species Megalopta genalis. Next base: position 108,337 of record NW_027476965.1, on the reverse strand, counting down.
GTGATATACCTCCAAATGCAGACGAAACAAACGAGTTAGCTTCAAATCCATGCGAAACAAATGATTTAGCTTCAAACACTTGGGATATAAGTGATATAGCTTCAAATGCAGGGGAAACACATCATTTAGATGCAAATCAATGCGATGTAGAAGGTTTAGCTTCAAATCCATGCGAAACAAATGATTTAGTATCAGATACTTGCGATATAAATGATATAGCTTCAAATGCAGACGAATCAAAGGAGTTAGCTTCAAAATGCATGCGATACACATGATTTAGCTTCAAATCAATGCGAAGTAGAAGGCTTAGCTTCAAATCCATGCGGAGCAAATGATTTATCTTCAGATAATTGCGTTATAAGCGATATACGTTCAAATGCAGACGAAACAAACGAGCTGGCTTCAACTCCATGCGACACACATGATTAAGCTTCAAATCAATGTGATGTAGAAGGCTTAGCTTCAAATCCATACGGAACAAATGATTTAGCTTCAAATGCTTGCGATATAAGTGATATAGCTTCAAATGCAGACGAAACAAACAAGTTAGCTTCAAATCCATGCGAAACACATGTTTTAGCAGCAAATCAAAGCCATGTAGAAGGTTTAGCTTCAAATCCATGCGAAACAAATGATTTTGCTTCAAACACTTGGGATATAAGTGATATAGCTTCAAATGCAGACGAAACTAACGAGTTAGCTTCAAACCCATGCAAAAAACATGATTAAACTGAAAATCAATGCGATGGAGTAGGTTTAGCTTCAAATCCATGCGAAACAAATGATTTAGCTTCAAATACTTGGGATATAAGTGATATAGCTTCAAATGCAGACGAAACAAACAAGTTAGTTTCAAATCCATGCGAAACACATGATTAAACCGAAAATCAATGCGATGTAGAAGGTTTAGCTTCAAATCCGTGCGAAACAAATGATTTAGTTTCAGATACTTACGATATAAATGATATAGCTTCAAATGCAGGGGATAGAAACGAATTAGCTTCAAATCCATGTGAAACACATGATTAAGCTTCAAATCAATGCGATGTAGAAGGTTTAGCTTCAAATTCATGCGAAACAAATGATTTAGCTTCAAACACTTGGGATATAAGTGATATAGCTTCAAATGCAGACGAAATAAATGAGTTAGCTTCACATCCAAGCGATACACATGATTTAGCTTCAAATCAATGCGAAGTAGAAGGCTTAGCTTCAAATCCATGCGGAGCAAATGATTTATCTTCAGATAATTGCGTTATAAGCGATATACGTTCAAATGCAGTCGAAACAAACGAGGTAGCTTCAAATCCAAGCGAATCACATGATTTAGCTTGAAATCATTGCGATGCAGAAAGTTCAGCTTGAAACCAATGCAATGTGGAAGGTTTAGCTTCAAATCAATGCGACACAAATGACTTAGCATCAGATACATGCGATATAAGTGATATAGCTTCAAATGCAGGAGAAACAAACGAGTTAGCTTCAAATCCATGCAAAACACATGATTAAGCTTCAAATCGATGCGAAACGAATAGTTTAGCATCAAAAACCTGTTTTATACGTGATTCAGCTTGAACTGCATGTGAAACAATGGGGTTAGCTTCAAATTCAAGCGAAACACATTATTCAGCTTCAAATCAATGCGAAGTAGAAGGCTTAGCTTCAAATCCATGCAAATCAAATGGTTTCGATTCAAACACTTGTGATATACATGATTTAACTTCAACTGCATGCGAAACAAACGAGTTAGCATAAAATTCAGGAAAAAGACATGATTTAGCTTCAAATCAATGCGGAGTAGAAGGCTTAGCTTCAAATCCATGCGAAACGAATAGTTTAGCATCAAATACTTGTTTTATACGTGATTTAGCTTCAACTGCATGCGAAACAAACTAATTAGATTCAAAATCAACAGAAACACATGATTTAGCTTCAAATCAATGCGAAGAAGAAGGCGTAGCTTCAAATCCATGCCAATCAAATGGTTTCGCTTCAAATACTTGTGATATACATGATTTAGCTTCAACTGCATGCGAAACAAACGAGTTAGCTTCAAATCCATGCGGAACACATGATTTAGCTGCAAATCAATGCGATGTGGAAGGTTTAGATTCAAATCAATGCGACACAAATGACTTAGCATCAGATACATGCGATATAAATGATATAGCTTCAAATGCAGGGGAAGCAAACGAGTTAGCTTCAAATCCATGCAAAACACACGATTTAGCTTCAAATCAATGCGATGTAGAACGATTAGCTTTAAATCCAAGCGAAACAAATGACGTAGCTTCAAACATTTGGGATATAGGTGATATAACTTCAAATGCAGACGAAACAAACGAGTTAGCTTCACATCCAAGCGAAACACATGATTTAGCTTCAAATCAATGCGAAGTAGAAGTCTTAGCTTCAAATCGATGCGGAACAAATGATTTTGCTTCACATACTTGCGATATAAGTGATATACATTCAACTGCAGGTCAAACAAACGAGTTAGCTTCAACTCCATGCGACACACATGATTAAGCTTCAAATCAATGCGATGTAGAAGGCTTAGCTTCAAATCCATGCGGAACAAATGATTTAGCTTCAAATGCTTGCGATATAAGTGATATAACTTCAAATGCAGGCGAAACAAACGAGTATGATTCAAATCCATGCGAAACACATAATTTAGCTGCAAATCAATGCGATGTAGAAGGTATAGATTCAAGTCAAAGCGAAACACATGATTTAGCACATGAACTTGCGATATAAGTGATATAGCTTCAAATGCAGGGGAAACAAACGAGTTAGCTTCAAATCCATTCAAAACACATGATTTAGCTTCAAATCAATGCGATGTAGAACGTTTAGCTTTAAATCCAAGCGAAACAAATGATGCAGCTTCACAAATTTTGGATATAAGTGATATAGCTTCGACTGCAGACGAAACAAACGAGTTAGCTTCACATACAAGCGAAACAAATGATTTAGCTTCAAATCAATGCGAAGTAGAAGGCATAGCTTCAAATCGATGCGGAACAAATGATTTTGCTTAAAATACTTGCGATATAAGTGATATAGATTCAACTGCAGGCCAAACAAACGAGTTAGCTTCAAATCCATGCGAAACAAATGATTTAGCTTCAAACACTTGGGATATAAGTGATATAGCTTCAAATGCAGACGAAACAAACGAGTTAGCTTCATATCCATGCGAAACACATGATTAAACTGAAAATCAATGCGACGTAGAAGGTTTATCTTCAAAGCCATGTGAAACAAGTGATTTAGCTTCAGATACTTACGATATAAGTGATATAGCATCAAATGCAGGCGAAACGAACGAGTTAGCTGCAAATCCATGCGAAACACATGATATAGCTGCAAATCAAAGCGATGTTGAAGGTTTAGCTTCAAATCCATGCGAAACAAATGATTTAGCTTCAGATACTAGCGATATATGTGATATTGCTTCAAGTGCAGACGAAACAGACGAGTTAGCTTGAAATCAATGCCGAACACATGATTTAGCTTAAAATTCATGCGATTTAAATGGTTTAACTTCAAATCCATGCGAAACAAATGATAGAGCTGCAAACACTTGGGATATGGGTGATATAGCTTCAGCTGCATGCGAAACAAACGAGTTAGCTTCAAGTCCATGCGATGTAGAAGGCTTAGCTTCAAATCCATGCGGAACAAATGATTTATCTTCAGATAATTGCGTTATAAGCGATATACGTTCAAATGCAGACGAAACAAACGAGGTAGCTTCAACTCCATGCGACACGCATGATTAAGCTTCAAATCAATGCGATGTAGAAGGCTCAGCTTCAAATCCATTCGGAACAAATGATTTAGCTTCAAATACTTGCGATATAAATGATATAGTTTCAAATGCAGGGGAAACAAACGAGTAAGATTCAAATCCATGCGAAATACATAATTTAGCTGCAAATCAATGCGATGTAGAAGGTATAGATTCAAGTCAAAGCGAAACACATGATTTAGCACATGAACTTGCGATATAAGTGATATACCTCCAAATGCAGACGAAACAAACGAGTTAGCTTCAAATCCATGCGAAACAAATGATTTAGCTTCAAACACTTGGGATATAAGTGATATAGCTTCAAATGCAGGGGAAACACATCATTTAGATGCAAATCAATGCGATGTAGAAGGTTTAGCTTCAAATCCATGCGAAACAAATGATTTAGTATCAGATACTTGCGATATAAATGATATAGCTTCAAATGCAGGGGATACAAACGACTTAGCTTCAAATCCATGCAAAACACATGATTAAGCTTCAAGTCAATGCGATGTAGAAGGTTTAGCTTCAAATTCATGCGAAACAAATGATTTAGCTTCAAACACTTGGGATATAAGTGATATAGCTTCAAATGCAGACGAAACAAACGAGTTAGCTTCACATCCAAGCGAAACACATGATTTAGCTTCAAATCAATACGATGTAGAAGGTTTAGCTACAAATCCATGTGGAACAAATGATTTATCTTCAGATAATTGCGTTATAAGCGGTATACGTTCAAATGCAGAAGAAACAAACAAGCTAGCTTCAACTCCATGCGACACGCATGATTAAGCTTCAAATCAATGCGATATAGAAGGCTCAGCTTCAAATCCATGCGGAACAAATGATTTAGCTTCAAATACTTGCGATATAAATGATATAGTTTCAAATGCAGACGAAACAAACGAGTTAGCTTCACATCCAAGCGAAACACATGATTTAGCTTCAAATCAATACGATGTAGAAGGTTTAGCTACAAATCCATGTGGAACAAATGATTTATCTTCAGATAATTGCGTTATAAGTGATATAGCATCAAATGCAGGCGAAACGAACGAGTTAGCTGCAAATCCTTGCGAAATACATGATATAGCTGCAAATCAAAGCGATGTTGAAGGTTTAGCTTCAAATCCATGCGAATCAAATGATTTAGCTTCAGATACTAGCGATATATGTGATATTGCTTCAAGTGCAGACGAAACAAACGAGTTAGCTTCAAATCCATGCGGAACACATGATTTAGCTTAAAATTCACGCGATTTAGATGGTTTAGCTTCAAATCCATGCGAAACAAATGATAGAGCTGCAAACACTTGGGATATGGGTGATATAGCTTCAGCTGCATGCGAAACAAACGAGTTAGCTTCAAGTCCATGCGATGGAGTAGGTTTAGCTTCAAATCCATGCGAAACAAATGATTTAGCTTCAAATACTTGGGATATATGTGATATAGCTTCAAATGCAGACGAAACAAACAAGTTAGTTTCAAATCCATGCGAAACACATGATTAAACCGAAAATCAATGCGATGTAGAAGGTTTAGCTTCAAATCCGTGCGAAACAAATGATTTAGTTTCAGATACTTACGATATAAATGATATAGCTTCAAATGCAGGGGATAGAAACGAATTAGCTTCAAATCCATGTGAAACACATGATTAAGCTTCAAATCAATGCGATGTAGAAGGTTTAGCTTCAAATTCATGCGAAACAAATGATTTAGCTTCAAACACTTGGGATATAAGTGATATAGCTTCAAATGCAGACGAAATTAATGAGTTAGCTTCACATCCAAGCGAAACACATGATTTAGCCTCAAATCAATGCGATGTAGAAGGTTTAGATACAAATCCATGCGAAACAAATGATTTAGCATCAAACACTCGGGATGTAAGTGATATAGCTTCAAATGCAGACGAATCAAAGGAGTTAGCATCAAAATGCATGCGATACACATGATTTAGCTTCAAATCAATGCGAAGTAGAAGGCTTAGCTTCAAATCCATGCGTAGCAAATGATTTATCTTCAGATAATTGCGTTATAAGCGATATACGTTCAAATGCAGTCGAAACAAACGAGGTAGCTTCAACTCCATGCGACACGCATGATTAAGCTTCAAATCAATGCGATGTAGAAGGCTCAGCTTCAAATCCATGCGGAACAAATGATTTAGCTTCAAATACTTGCGATATAAATGATATAGTTTCAAATGCAGGCGAAACAAACGAGTAAGATTCAAATCCATGCGAAACACATAATTTAGCTGCAAATCAATGCGATGTAGAAGGTATAGATTCAAGTCAAAGCGAAACACGTGATTTAGAACATGAACTTGCGATATAAGTGATATAGATTCAACTGCAGGCCAAACAAACGAGTTAGCTTCAAATCCATGCGAAACAAATGATTTAGCTTCAAACACTTGGGATATAAGTGATATAGCTTCAAATGCAGACGAAACAAACGAGTTAGCTTCATATCCATGCGAAACACATGATTAAACTGAAAATCAATGCGACGTAGAAGGTTTATCTTCAAAGCCATGTGAAGCAAGTGATTTAGCTTCAGATACTTACGATATAAGTGATATAGCATCAAATGCAGGCGAAACGAACGAGTTAGCTGCAAATCCATGCGAAACACATGATATAGCTTAAAATTCATGCAATTTAGATGGTTTAGTTTCAAATCCATGCGAAACAAATGATAGAGCTGCAAACACTTGGGATATGGGTGATATAGCTTCAGCTGCATGCGAAAGAAACGAGTTAGCTTCAAGTCCATGCGATGTAGAAGGTTTAGCTTCAAATCCATGTGAAACAAAAGATTTAGCTTCAAATACTTGGGATATAAGTGATATAGCTTCAAATGCAGACGAAACAAACAAGTTAGCTTCAAATCCATGCGAAACACATGATTTAGCAGCAAATCAATGCCATGTAGAAGGTTTAGCTTCAAATCCATGCGAAACAAATGATTTTGCTTCAAACACTTGGGATATAAGTGATATAGCTTCAAATGCAGACGAAACTAACGAGAAAGCTTCAAATCCATGCAAAAAACATGATTAAACTGAAAATCAATGCGATGTAGAAGGTTTAGCTTCAAAGCCATGCGAAACAAGTGATTTAGCTTCAGATACTTGCGATATAAGTGATATAGCATCAAATGCAGGCGAAACGAACGAGTTAGCTGCAAATCCATGCGAAACACATGATATAGCTGCAAATCAAAGCGATGTTGAAGGTTTAGCTTCAAATCCATGCGAAACAAGTGATTTAGCTTCAGATACTAGCGATATATGTGATATTGCTTCAAGTGCAGACGAAACAAACGAGTTAGCTTCAAATCAATGCCGAACACATGATTTAGCTTAAAATTCATGCGATTTAAATGGTTTAACTTCAAATCCATGCGAAACAAATGATAGAGCTGCAAACACTTGGGATATGGGTGATATAGCTTCAGCTGCATGCGAAACAAACGAGTTAGCTTCAAGTCCATGCGATGTAGAAGGCTTAGCTTCAAATCCATGCGGAACAAATGATTTATCTTCAGATAATTGCGTTATAAGCGATATACGTTCAAATGCAGACGAAACAAACGAGGTAGCTTCAACTCCATGCGACACGCATGATTAAGCTTCAAATCAATGCGATGTAGAAGGCTCAGCTTCAAATCCATTCGGAACAAATGATTTAGCTTCAAATACTTGCGATATAAATGATATAGTTTCAAATGCAGGGGAAACAAACGAGTAAGATTCAAATCCATGCGAAACACATAATTTAGCTGCAAATCAATGCGATGTAGAAGGTATAGATTCAAGTCAAAGCGAAACACATGATTTAGCACATGAACTTGCGATATAAGTGATATACCTCCAAATGCAGACGAAACAAACGAGTTAGCTTCAAATCCATGCGAAACAAATGATTTAGCTTCAAACACTTGGGATATAAGTGATATAGCTTCAAATGCAGGGGAAACACATCATTTAGATGCAAATCAATGCGATGTAGAAGGTTTAGCTTCAAATCCATGCGAAACAAATGATTTAGTATCAGATACTTGCGATATAAATGATATAGCTTCAAATGCAGGGGATAGAAACGACTTAGCTTCAAATCCATGCAAAACACATGATTAAGCTTCAAGTCAATGCGATGTAGAAGGTTTAGCTTCAAATTCATGCGAAACAAATGATTTAGCTTCAAACACTTGGGATATAAGTGATATAGCTTCAAATGCAGACGAAACAAACGAGTTAGCTTCACATCCAAGCGAAACACATGATTTAGCTTCAAATCAATACGATGTAGAAGGTTTAGCTACAAATCCATGTGGAACAAATGATTTATCTTCAGATAATTGCGTTATAAGCGGTATACGTTCAAATGCAGAAGAAACAAACAAGCTAGCTTCAACTCCATGCGACACGCATGATTAAGCTTCAAATCAATGCGATATAGAAGGCACAGCTTCAAATCCATGCGGAACAAATGATTTAGCTTCAAATACTTGCGATATAAATGATATAGTTTCAAATGCAGACGAAACAAACGAGTTAGCTTCACATCCAAGCGAAACAAATGATTTAGCTTCAAATCAATGCGAAGTAGAAGGCTTAGCTTCGTATCGATGCGGAACAAATGATTTTGCTTAAAATACTTGCGATATAGGTGATATAGATTCAACTGCAGGCCAAACAAACGAGTTAGATTCAAATCCATGCGGAACAAATGATTTAGCTTCAAACACTTGGGATATAAATGATATAGCTTCAAATGCAGACGAAACAAACGAGTTAGCTTCACATCCAAGCGAAACACATGATTTAGCTTCAAATCAATACGATGTAGAAGGTTTAGCTACAAATCCATGTGGAACAAATGATTTATCTTCAGATAATTGCGTTATAAGTGATATAGCATCAAATGCAGGCGAAACGAACGAGTTAGCTGCAAATCCTTGCGAAATACATGATATAGCTGCAAATCAAAGCGATGTTGAAGGTTTAGCTTCAAATCCATGCGAATCAAATGATTTAGCTTCAGATACTAGCGATATATGTGATATTGCTTCAAGTGCAGACGAAACAAACGAGTTAGCTTCAAATCCATGCGGAACACATGATTTAGCTTAAAATTCACGCGATTTAGATGGTTTAGCTTCAAATCCATGCGAAACAAATGATAGAGCTGCAAACACTTGGGATATGGGTGATATAGCTTCAGCTGCATGCGAAACAAACGAGTTAGCTTCAAGTCCATGCGATGGAGTAGGTTTAGCTTCAAATCCATGCGAAACAAATGATTTAGCTTCAAATACTTGGGATATATGTGATATAGCTTCAAATGCAGACGAAACAAACAAGTTAGTTTCAAATCCATGCGAAACACATGATTAAACCGAAAATCAATGCGATGTAGAAGGTTTAGCTTCAAATCCGTGCGAAACAAATGATTTAGTTTCAGATACTTACGATATAAATGATATAGCTTCAAATGCAGGGGATAGAAACGAATTAGCTTCAAATCCATGTGAAACACATGATTAAGCTTCAAATCAATGCGATGTAGAAGGTTTAGCTTCAAATTCATGCGAAACAAATGATTTAGCTTCAAACACTTGGGATATAAGTGATATAGCTTCAAATGCAGACGAAATTAATGAGTTAGCTTCACATCCAAGCGAAACACATGATTTAGCCTCAAATCAATGCGATGTAGAAGGTTTAGATACAAATCCATGCGAAACAAATGATTTAGCATCAAACACTCGGGATGTAAGTGATATAGCTTCAAATGCAGACGAATCAAAGGAGTTAGCATCAAAATGCATGCGATACACATGATTTAGCTTCAAATCAATGCGAAGTAGAAGGCTTAGCTTCAAATCCATGCGTAGCAAATGATTTATCTTCAGATAATTGCGTTATAAGCGATATACGTTCAAATGCAGTCGAAACAAACGAGGTAGCTTCAACTCCATGCGACACGCATGATTAAGCTTCAAATCAATGCGATGTAGAAGGCTCAGCTTCAAATCCATGCGGAACAAATGATTTAGCTTCAAATACTTGCGATATAAATGATATAGTTTCAAATGCAGGCGAAACAAACGAGTAAGATTCAAATCCATGCGAAACACATAATTTAGCTGCAAATCAATGCGATGTAGAAGGTATAGATTCAAGTCAAAGCGAAACACGTGATTTAGAACATGAACTTGCGATATAAGTGATATACCTCCAAATGCAGGGGGAACAAACGAGTTAGCTTCAAATCCATGCGAAACAAATGATTTAGCTTCAAACACTTGGGATATAAGTGATATAGCTTCAAATGCAGGGGAAACAAACGAGGTAGCTTCAAATCCAAGCGAATCACATGATTTAGCTTGAAATCATTGCGATGCAGAAGGTTCAGCTTGAAACCAATGCAATGTGGAAGGTTTAGCTTCAAATCAATGCGACACAAATGACTTAGCATCAGATACATGCGATATAAGTGATATAGCTTCAAATGCAGGAGAAACAAACGAGTTAGCTTCAAATCCATGCAAAACACATGATTAAGCTTCAAATCGATGCGAAACGAATAGTTTAGCATCAAAAACCTGTTTTATACGTGATTCAGCTTGAACTGCATGTGAAACAATGGGGTTAGCTTCAAATTCAAGCGAAACACATTATTCAGCTTCAAATCAATGCGAAGTAGAAGGCTTAGCTTCAAATCCATGCAAATCAAATGGTTTCGATTCAAACACTTGTGATATACATGATTTAACTTCAACTGCATGCGAAACAAACGAGTTAGCATAAAATTCAGGAAAAAGACATGATTTAGCTTCAAATCAATGCGGAGTAGAAGGCTTAGCTTCAAATCCATGCGAAACGAATAGTTTAGCATCAAATACTTGTTTTATACGTGATTTAGCTTCAACTGCATGCGAAACAAACTAATTAGATTCAAAATCAACAGAAACACATGATTTAGCTTCAAATCAATGCGAAGAAGAAGGCGTAGCTTCAAATCCATGCCAATCAAATGGTTTCGCTTCAAATACTTGTGATATACATGATTTAGCTTCAACTGCATGCGAAACAAACGAGAAGCTTCAAATCCATGCGGAACACATGATTTAGCTGCAAATCAATGCGATGTGGAAGGTTTAGATTCAAATCAATGAGACACAAATGACTTAGCATCAGATACATGCGATATAAATGATATAGCTTCAAATGCAGGGGAAGCAAACGAGTTAGCTTCAAATCCATGCAAAACACACGATTTAGCTTCAAATCAATGCGATGTAGAACGATTCGCTTTAAATCCAAGCGAAACAAATGATGTAGCTTCAAACATTTGGGATATAGGTGATATAACTTCAAATGCAGACGAAACAAACGAGTTAGCTTCACATCCAAGCGAAACACATGATTTAGCTTCAAATCAATGCGAAGTAGAAGTCTTAGCTTCAAATCGATGCGGAACAAATGATTTTGCTTCAAATACTTGCGATATAAGTGATATACATTCAACTGCAGGTCAAACAAACGAGTTAGCTTCAACTCCATGCGACACACATGATTAAGCTTCAAATCAATGCGATGTAGAAGGCTTAGCTTCAAATCCATGCGGAACAAATGATTTAGCTTCAAATACTTGCGATATAAATGATATAGTTTCAAATGCAGACGAAACAAACGAGTTAGCTTCACATCCAAGCGAAACACATGATTTAGCTTCAAATCAATACGATGTAGAAGGTTTAGCTACAAATCCATGTGGAACAAATGATTTATCTTCAGATAATTGCGTTATAAGTGATATAGCATCAAATGCAGGCGAAACGAACGAGTTAGCTGCAAATCCTTGCGAAATACATGATATAGCTGCAAATCAAAGCGATGTTGAAGGTTTAGCTTCAAATCCATGCGAATCAAATGATTTAGCTTCAGATACTAGCGATATATGTGATATTGCTTCAAGTGCAGACGAAACAAACGAGTTAGCTTCAAATCCATGCGGAACACATGATTTAGCTTAAAATTCACGCGATTTAGATGGTTTAGCTTCAAATCCATGCGAAACAAATGATAGAGCTGCAAACACTTGGGATATGGGTGATATAGCTTCAGCTGCATGCGAAACAAACGAGTTAGCTTCAAGTCCATGCGATGGAGTAGGTTTAGCTTCAAATCCATGCGAAACAAATGATTTAGCTTCAAATACTTGGGATATATGTGATATAGCTTCAAATGCAGACGAAACAAACAAGTTAGTTTCAAATCCATGCGAAACACATGATTAAACCGAAAATCAATGCGATGTAGAAGGTTTAGCTTCAAATCCGTGCGAAACAAATGATTTAGTTTCAGATACTTACGATATAAATGATATAGCTTCAAATGCAGGGGATAGAAACGAATTAGCTTCAAATCCATGTGAAACACATGATTAAGCTTCAAATCAATGCGATGTAGAAGGTTTAGCTTCAAATTCATGCGAAACAAATGATTTAGCTTCAAACACTTGGGATATAAGTGATATAGCTTCAAATGCAGACGAAATTAATGAGTTAGCTTCACATCCAAGCGAAACACATGATTTAGCCTCAAATCAATGCGATGTAGAAGGTTTAGATACAAATCCATGCGAAACAAATGATTTAGCATCAAACACTCGGGATGTAAGTGATATAGCTTCAAATGCAGACGAATCAAAGGAGTTAGCATCAAAATGCATGCGATACACATGATTTAGCTTCAAATCAATGCGAAGTAGAAGGCTTAGCTTCAAATCCATGCGTAGCAAATGATTTATCTTCAGATAATTGCGTTATAAGCGATATACGTTCAAATGCAGTCGAAACAAACGAGGTAGCTTCAACTCCATGCGACACGCATGATTAAGCTTCAAATCAATGCGATGTAGAAGGCTCAGCTTCAAATCCATGCGGAACAAATGATTTAGCTTCAAATACTTGCGATATAAATGATATAGTTTCAAATGCAGGCGAAACAAACGAGTAAGATTCAAATCCATGCGAAACACATAATTTAGCTGCAAATCAATGCGATGTAGAAGGTATAGATTCAAGTCAAAGCGAAACACGTGATTTAGAACATGAACTTGCGATATAAGTGATATAGATTCAACTGCAGGCCAAACAAACGAGTTAGCTTCAAATCCATGCGAAACAAATGATTTAGCTTCAAACACTTGGGATATAAGTGATATAGCTTCAAATGCAGGGGAAACAAACGAGGTAGCTTCAAATCCAAGCGAATCACATGATTTAGCTTGAAATCATTGCGATGCAGAAGGTTCAGCTTGAAACCAATGCAATGTGGAAGGTTTAGCTTCAAATCAATGCGACACAAATGACTTAGCATCAGATACATGCGATATAAGTGATATAGCTTCAAATGCAGGAGAAACAAACGAGTTAGCTTCAAATCCATGCAAAACACATGATTAAGCTTCAAATCGATGCGAAACGAATAGTTTAGCATCAAAAACCTGTTTTATACGTGATTCAGCTTGAACTGCATGTGAAACAATGGGGTTAGCTTCAAATTCAAGCGAAACACATTATTCAGCTTCAAATCAATGCGAAGTAGAAGGCTTAGCTTCAAATCCATGCAAATCAAATGGTTTCGATTCAAACACTTGTGATATACATGATTTAACTTCAACTGCATGCGAAACAAACGAGTTAGCATAAAATTCAGGAAAAAGACATGATTTAGCTTCAAATCAATGCGGAGTAGAAGGCTTAGCTTCAAATCCATGCGAAACGAATAGTTTAGCATCAAATACTTGTTTTATACGTGATTTAGCTTCAACTGCATGCGAAACAAACTAATTAGATTCAAAATCAACAGAAACACATGATTTAGCTTCAAATCAATGCGAAGAAGAAGGCGTAGCTTCAAATCCATGCCAATCAAATGGTTTCGCTTCAAATACTTGTGATATACATGATTTAGCTTCAACTGCATGCGAAACAAACGAGAAGCTTCAAATCCATGCGGAACACATGATTTAGCTGCAAATCAATGCGATGTGGAAGGTTTAGATTCAAATCAATGAGACACAAATGACTTAGCATCAGATACATGCGATATAAATGATATAGCTTCAAATGCAGGGGAAGCAAACGAGTTAGCTTCAAATCCATGCAAAACACACGATTTAGCTTCAAATCAATGCGATGTAGAACGATTCGCTTTAAATCCAAGCGAAACAAATGATGTAGCTTCAAACATTTGGGATATAGGTGATATAACTTCAAATGCAGACGAAACAAACGAGTTAGCTTCACATCCAAGCGAAACACATGATTTAGCTTCAAATCAATGCGAAGTAGAAGTCTTAGCTTCAAATCGATGCGGAACAAATGATTTTGCTTCAAATACTTGCGATATAAGTGATATACATTCAACTGCAGGTCAAACAAACGAGTTAGCTTCAACTCCATGCGACACACATGATTAAGCTTCAAATCAATGCGATGTAGAAGGCTTAGCTTCAAATCCATGCGGAACAAATGATTTAGCTTCAAATACTTGCGATATAAATGATATAGTTTCAAATGCAGACGAAACAAACGAGTTAGCTTCACATCCAAGCGAAACACATGATTTAGCTTCAAATCAATACGATGTAGAAGGTTTAGCTACAAATCCATGTGGAACAAATGATTTATCTTCAGATAATTGCGTTATAAGTGATATAGCATCAAATGCAGGCGAAACGAACGAGTTAGCTGCAAATCCTTGCGAAATACATGATATAGCTGCAAATCAAAGCGATGTTGAAGGTTTAGCTTCAAATCCATGCGAATCAAATGATTTAGCTTCAGATACTAGCGATATATGTGATATTGCTTCAAGTGCAGACGAAACAAACGAGTTAGCTTCAAATCCATGCGGAACACATGATTTAGCTTAAAATTCACGCGATTTAGATGGTTTAGCTTCAAATCCATGCGAAACAAATGATAGAGCTGCAAACACTTGGGATATGGGTGATATAGCTTCAGCTGCATGCGAAACAAACGAGTTAGCTTCAAGTCCATGCGATGGAGTAGGTTTAGCTTCAAATCCATGCGAAACAAATGATTTAGCTTCAAATACTTGGGATATATGTGATATAGCTTCAAATGCAGACGAAACAAACAAGTTAGTTTCAAATCCATGCGAAACACATGATTAAACCGAAAATCAATGCGATGTAGAAGGTTTAGCTTCAAATCCGTGCGAAACAAATGATTTAGTTTCAGATACTTACGATATAAATGATATAGCTTCAAATGCAGGGGATAGAAACGAATTAGCTTCAAATCCATGTGAAACACATGATTAAGCTTCAAATCAATGCGATGTAGAAGGTTTAGCTTCAAATTCATGCGAAACAAATGATTTAGCTTCAAACACTTGGGATATAAGTGATATAGCTTCAAATGCAGACGAAATTAATGAGTTAGCTTCACATCCAAGCGAAACACATGATTTAGCCTCAAATCAATGCGATGTAGAAGGTTTAGATACAAATCCATGCGAAACAAATGATTTAGCATCAAACACTCGGGATGTAAGTGATATAGCTTCAAATGCAGACGAATCAAAGGAGTTAGCATCAAAATGCATGCGATACACATGATTTAGCTTCAAATCAATGCGAAGTAGAAGGCTTAGCTTCAAATCCATGCGTAGCAAATGATTTATCTTCAGATAATTGCGTTATAAGCGATATACGTTCAAATGCAGTCGAAACAAACGAGGTAGCTTCAACTCCATGCGACACGCATGATTAAGCTTCAAATCAATGCGATGTAGAAGGCTCAGCTTCAAATCCATGCGGAACAAATGATTTAGCTTCAAATACTTGCGATATAAATGATATAGTTTCAAATGCAGGCGAAACAAACGAGTAAGATTCAAATCCATGCGAAACACATAATTTAGCTGCAAATCAACGCGATGTAGAAGGTATAGATTCAAGTCAAAGCGAAACACGTGATTTAGAACATGAACTTGCGATATAAGTGATATAGATTCAACTGCAGGCCAAACAAACGAGTTAGCTTCAAATCCATGCGAAACAAATGATTTAGCTTCAAACACTTGGGATATAAGTGATATAGCTTCAAATGCAGACGAAACAAACGAGTTAGCTTCATATCCATGCGAAACACATGATTAAACTGAAAATCAATGCGACGTAGAAGGTTTATCTTCAAAGCCATGTGAAGCAAGTGATTTAGCTTCAGATACTTACGATATAAGTGATATAGCATCAAATGCAGGCGAAACGAACGAGTTAGCTGCAAATCCATGCGAAACACATGATATAGCTTAAAATTCATGCAATTTAGATGGTTTAGTTTCAAATCCATGCGAAACAAATGATAGAGCTGCAAACACTTGGGATATGGGTGATATAGCTTCAGCTGCATGCGAAAGAAACGAGTTAGCTTCAAGTCCATGCGATGTAGAAGGTTTAGCTTCAAATCCATGTGAAACAAAAGATTTAGCTTCAAATACTTGGGATATAAGTGATATAGCTTCAAATGCAGACGAAACAAACAAGTTAGCTTCAAATCCATGCGAAACACATGATTTAGCAGCAAATCAATGCCATGTAGAAGGTTTAGCTTCAAATCCATGCGAAACAAATGATTTTGCTTCAAACACTTGGGATATAAGTGATATAGCTTCAAATGCAGACGAAACTAACGAGAAAGCTTCAAATCCATGCAAAAAACATGATTAAACTGAAAATCAATGCGATGTAGAAGGTTTAGCTTCAAAGCCATGCGAAACAAGTGATTTAGCTTCAGATACTTGCGATATAAGTGATATAGCATCAAATGCAGGCGAAACGAACGAGTTAGCTGCAAATCCATGCGAAACACATGATATAGCTGCAAATCAAAGCGATGTTGAAGGTTTAGCTTCAAATCCATGCGAAACAAGTGATTTAGCTTCAGATACTAGCGATATATGTGATATTGCTTCAAGTGCAGACGAAACAAACGAGTTAGCTTCAAATCAATGCCGAACACATGATTTAGCTTAAAATTCATGCGATTTAAATGGTTTAACTTCAAATCCATGCGAAACAAATGATAGAGCTGCAAACACTTGGGATATGGGTGATATAGCTTCAGCTGCATGCGAAACAAACGAGTTAGCTTCAAGTCCATGCGATGTAGAAGGCTTAGCTTCAAATCCATGCGGAACAAATGATTTATCTTCAGATAATTGCGTTATAAGCGATATACGTTCAAATGCAGACGAAACAAACGAGGTAGCTTCAACTCCATGCGACACGCATGATTAAGCTTCAAATCAATGCGATGTAGAAGGCTCAGCTTCAAATCCATTCGGAACAAATGATTTAGCTTCAAATACTTGCGATATAAATGATATAGTTTCAAATGCAGGGGAAACAAACGAGTAAGATTCAAATCCATGCGAAACACATAATTTAGCTGCAAATCAATGCGATGTAGAAGGTATAGATTCAAGTCAAAGCGAAACACATGATTTAGCACATGAACTTGCGATATAAGTGATATACCTCCAAATGCAGACGAAACAAACGAGTTAGCTTCAAATCCATGCGAAACAAATGATTTAGCTTCAAACACTTGGGATATAAGTGATATAGCTTCAAATGCAGGGGAAACACATCATTTAGATGCAAATCAATGCGATGTAGAAGGTTTAGCTTCAAATCCATGCGAAACAAATGATTTAGTATCAGATACTTGCGATATAAATGATATAGCTTCAAATGCAGGGGATACAAACGACTTAGCTTCAAATCCATGCAAAACACATGATTAAGCTTCAAGTCAATGCGATGTAGAAGGTTTAGCTTCAAATTCATGCGAAACAAATGATTTAGCTTCAAACACTTGGGATATAAGTGATATAGCTTCAAATGCAGACGAAACAAACGAGTTAGCTTCACATCCAAGCGAAACACATGATTTAGCTTCAAATCAATACGATGTAGAAGGTTTAGCTACAAATCCATGTGGAACAAATGATTTATCTTCAGATAATTGCGTTATAAGTGATATAGCATCAAATGCAGGCGAAACGAACGAGTTAGCTGCAAATCCTTGCGAAATACATGATATAGCTGCAAATCAAAGCGATGTTGAAGGTTTAGCTTCAAATCCATGCGAATCAAATGATTTAGCTTCAGATACTAGCGATATATGTGATATTGCTTCAAGTGCAGACGAAACAAACGAGTTAGCTTCAAATCCATGCGGAACACATGATTTAGCTTAAAATTCACGCGATTTAGATGGTTTAGCTTCAAATCCATGCGAAACAAATGATAGAGCTGCAAACACTTGGGATATGGGTGATATAGCTTCAGCTGCATGCGAAACAAACGAGTTAGCTTCAAGTCCATGCGATGGAGTAGGTTTAGCTTCAAATCCATGCGAAACAAATGATTTAGCTTCAAATACTTGGGATATATGTGATATAGCTTCAAATGCAGACGAAACAAACAAGTTAGTTTCAAATCCATGCGAAACACATGATTAAACCGAAAATCAATGCGATGTAGAAGGTTTAGCTTCAAATCCGTGCGAAACAAATGATTTAGTTTCAGATACTTACGATATAAATGATATAGCTTCAAATGCAGGGGATAGAAACGAATTAGCTTCAAATCCATGTGAAACACATGATTAAGCTTCAAATCAATGCGATGTAGAAGGTTTAGCTTCAAATTCATGCGAAACAAATGATTTAGCTTCAAACACTTGGGATATAAGTGATATAGCTTCAAATGCAGACGAAATTAATGAGTTAGCTTCACATCCAAGCGAAACACATGATTTAGCCTCAAATCAATGCGATGTAGAAGGTTTAGATACAAATCCATGCGAAACAAATGATTTAGCATCAAACACTCGGGATGTAAGTGATATAGCTTCAAATGCAGACGAATCAAAGGAGTTAGCATCAAAATGCATGCGATACACATGATTTAGCTTCAAATCAATGCGAAGTAGAAGGCTTAGCTTCAAATCCATGCGTAGCAAATGATTTATCTTCAGATAATTGCGTTATAAGCGATATACGTTCAAATGCAGTCGAAACAAACGAGGTAGCTTCAACTCCATGCGACACGCATGATTAAGCTTCAAATCAATGCGATGTAGAAGGCTCAGCTTCAAATCCATGCGGAACAAATGATTTAGCTTCAAATACTTGCGATATAAATGATATAGTTTCAAATGCAGGCGAAACAAACGAGTAAGATTCAAATCCATGCGAAACACATAATTTAGCTGCAAATCAATGCGATGTAGAAGGTATAGATTCAAGTCAAAGCGAAACACGTGATTTAGAACATGAACTTGCGATATAAGTGATATACCTCCAAATGCAGGGGGAACAAACGAGTTAGCTTCAAATCCATGCGAAACAAATGATTTAGCTTCAAACACTTGGGATATAAGTGATATAGCTTCAAATGCAGGGGAAACAAACGAGGTAGCTTCAAATCCAAGCGAATCACATGATTTAGCTTGAAATCATTGCGATGCAGAAGGTTCAGCTTGAAACCAATGCAATGTGGAAGGTTTAGCTTCAAATCAATGCGACACAAATGACTTAGCATCAGATACATGCGATATAAGTGATATAGCTTCAAATGCAGGAGAAACAAACGAGTTAGCTTCAAATCCATGCAAAACACATGATTAAGCTTCAAATCGATGCGAAACGAATAGTTTTGCATCAAAAACCTGTTTTATACGTGATTCAGCTTGAACTGCATGTGAAACAATGGGGTTAGCTTCAAATTCAAGCGAAACACATTATTCAGCTTCAAATCAATGCGAAGTAGAAGGCTTAGCTTCAAATCCATGCAAATCAAATGGTTTCGATTCAAACACTTGTGATATACATGATTTAACTTCAACTGCATGCGAAACAAACGAGTTAGCATAAAATTCAGGAAAAAGACATGATTTAGCTTCAAATCAATGCGGAGTAGAAGGCTTAGCTTCAAATCCATGCGAAACGAATAGTTTAGCATCAAATACTTGTTTTATACGTGATTTAGCTTCAACTGCATGCGAAACAAACTAATTAGATTCAAAATCAACAGAAACACATGATTTAGCTTCAAATCAATGCGAAGAAGAAGGCGTAGCTTCAAATCCATGCCAATCAAATGGTTTCGCTTCAAATACTTGTGATATACATGATTTAGCTTCAACTGCATGCGAAACAAACGAGAAGCTTCAAATCCATGCGGAACACATGATTTAGCTGCAAATCAATGCGATGTGGAAGGTTTAGATTCAAATCAATGAGACACAAATGACTTAGCATCAGATACATGCGATATAAATGATATAGCTTCAAATGCAGGGGAAGCAAACGAGTTAGCTTCAAATCCATGCAAAACACACGATTTAGCTTCAAATCAATGCGATGTAGAACGATTCGCTTTAAATCCAAGCGAAACAAATGATGTAGCTTCAAACATTTGGGATATAGGTGATATAACTTCAAATGCAGACGAAACAAACGAGTTAGCTTCACATCCAAGCGAAACACATGATTTAGCTTCAAATCAATGCGAAGTAGAAGTCTTAGCTTCAAATCGATGCGGAACAAATGATTTTGCTTCAAATACTTGCGATATAAGTGATATACATTCAACTGCAGGTCAAACAAACGAGTTAGCTTCAACTCCATGCGACACACATGATTAAGCTTCAAATCAATGCGATGTAGAAGGCTTAGCTTCAAATCCATGCGGAACAAATGATTTAGCTTCAAATGCTTGCGATATAAGTGATATAGCTTCAAATGCAGGCGAAACAAACGAGTATGATTCAAATCCATGCGAAACACATAATTTAGCTGCAAATCAATGCGATGTAGAAGGTATAGATTCAAGTCAAAGCGAAACACATGATTTAGCACATGAACTTGCGATATAAGTGATATAGCTTCAAATGCAGGGGAAACAAACGAGTTAGCTTCAAATCCATGCAAAACACATGATTTAGCTTCAAATCAATGCGATGTAGAACGTTTAGCTTTAAATCCAAGCGAAACAAATGATGCAGCTTCACAAATTTTGGATATAAGTGATATAGCTTCGACTGCAGACGAAACAAACGAGTTAGCTTCACATCCAAGCGAAACAAATGATTTAGCTTCAAATCAATGCGAAGTAGAAGGCTTAGCTTCAAATCGATGCGGAACAAATGATTTTGCTTAAAATACTTGCGATATAAGTGATATAGATTCAACTGCAGGCCAAACAAACGAGTTAGCTTCAAATCCATGCGAAACAAATGATTTAGCTTCAAACACTTGGGATATAAGTGATATAGCTTCAAATGCAGACGAAACAAACGAGTTAGCTTCATATCCATGCGAAACACATGATTAAACTGAAAATCAATGCGACGTAGAAGGTTTATCTTCAAAGCCATGTGAAGCAAGTGATTTAGCTTCAGATACTTACGATATAAGTGATATAGCATCAAATGCAGGCGAAACGAACGAGTTAGCTGCAAATCCATGCGAAACACATGATATAGCTGCAAATCAAAGCGATGTTGAAGGTTTAGCTTCAAATCCATGCGAAACAAATGATTTAGCTTCAGATACTAGCGATATATGTGATATTGCTTCAAGTGCAGACGAAACAGACGAGTTAGCTTCAAATCCATGCGGAACACATGATTTAGCTTAAAATTCACGCGATTTAGATGGTTTGGCTTCAAATCCATGCGAAACAAATGATAGAGCTGCAAACACTTGGGATATGGGTGATATAGCTTCAGCTGCATGCGAAACAAACGAGTTAGCTTCAAGTCCATGCGATGGAGTATGTTTAGCTTCAAATCCATGCGTAACAAATGATTTAGCTTCAAATACTTGGGATATAAGTGATATAGCTTCAAATGCAGACGAAACAAACAAGTTAGTTTCAAATCCATGCGAAACACATGATTAAACCGAAAATCAATGCGATGTAGAAGGCTCAGCTTCAAATCCATGCGGAACAAATGATTTAGCTCCAAATACTTGCGATATAAGTGATATAGATTCAACTGCAGGCCAAACAAACGAATTAGCTTCAAATCCATGCGAAACACATGATTAAACTGAAAATCAATGCGATGTAGAAGGTTTAGCTTCAAAGCCATGCCAAACAAGTGATTTAGCTTCAGATACTTGCGATATAAGTGATATAGCACCAAATGCAGGCGAAACGAACGAGTTAGCTGCAAATCCATGCGAAACACATGATATAGCTGCAAATCAAAGCGATGTTGAAGGTTTAGCTTCAAATCCATGCGAAACAAATGATTTAGATTCAGATACTTGCGATATAAGTGATATACCTCCAAATGCAGACGAAACAAACGAGTTAGCTTCAAATCCATGCGAAACAAATGATTTAGCTTCAAATACTTGGGATAAAAGTGATATAGCTTCAAATGCAGACGAAACAAACGAGTTAGCTTCAAATCCATGCGAAACACATGATTAAAATGAAAATCAATGCGATGTAGAAGGTTTAACTTCAAAGCCATTCGAAACAAGTGATTTAGCTTTAGATACTTGCGATATAAGCGATATAGCATCAAATGCAGGCGAAACGAACGAGTTAGCTGCAAATCCATGCGAAACACATGATATAGCTGCAAATCAAAGCGATGTTGAAGGTTTAGCTTCAAATCCATGCGAAACAAATGATTTAGCTTCAGATACTTGCGATATAAGTGGTATACCTCCAAATGCAGACGAAACAAACGAGTTAGCTTCAAATCCATGCGAAACAAATGATTTAGCTTGAAACACATGGGATATAAGTGATATAGCTTCAAATACAGACGAATCAAAGGAGTTAGCTTCAAAATGCATGCGATACACATGATTTAGCTTCAAATCAATGCGAATTAGAAGGCTTAGCTTCAAATCCATGCGGAACAAATGATTTATCATCAGATAATTGCGTTATAAGCGATATACGTTCAAATGCAGACGAAACAAACGAGCTAGCTTCAACTCCATGCGACACGCATAATTAAGCTTCAAATCAATACGATGTAGAAGGCTCAGCTTCAAATCCATGCGGAACAAATGATTTAGCTCCAAATACTTGCGATATAAGTAATATAGATTCAACTGCAGGCCAAACAAACGAGTTAGCTTCAAATCCATGCGACACACATGATTAAGCTTCAAATCAATGCGATGTAGAAGGTTTAGCTTCAAATCCGTGCGAAACAAATGATTTAGCTTCAGATACTTACGATATAAGTGATATAGCATCAAATGCTGGCGAAACGAACGAGTTAGCTGCAAATCCATGCGAAACACATGATTTAGCTTCAAATCTATGCGATGTAGATGGTTTAGCTTCAAATCCATGCGAAACCAATGATTTAGGTTCAAATACTTGCGATATAAGTGATATAGATTCAAATGCAGACGAAACAAACGAGATAACTTCAAATCCATGCGAAACAAATGATTTAGCTTCAAACACTTGGGATATAAATGATATAGCTTCAAATGCAGGGGAAACACATCATTTAGATGCAAATCAATGCGAAGTAGAAGGCTTAGCTTCAAATCCATGCATATCAAATGGTTTCGATTCAAACACTTGTGATATACATGATTTAACTTCAACTGCATGCGAAACAAACGAGTTAGCATAAAATTCAGGAAAAAGACATGATTTAGCTTCAAATCAATGCGGAGTAGAAGGCTTAGCTTCAAATCCATGCGAAACGAATAGTTTAGCATCAAATACTTGTTTTATACGTGATTTAGCTTCAACTGCATGCGAAACAAACTAATTAGATTCAAAAATCAACAGAAACACATGATTTAGCTTCAAATCAATGCGAAGAAGAAGGCGTAGCTTCAAATCCACGCCAATCAAATGGTTTCGCTTCAAATACTTGTGATATACATGATTTAGCTTCAACTGCATGCGAAACAAACGAGTTAGCTTCAAATCCATGCGGAACACATGATTTAGCTGCAAATCAATGCGATGTGGAAGGTTTAGATTCAAATCAATGCGACACAAATGACTTAGCATCAGATACATGCGATATAAGTGATATAGCTTCAAATGCAGGGGAAACAAACGAGTTAGCTTCAAATCCATGCAAAACATACGATTTAGCTTCAAATCAATGCGATGTAGAACGATTAGCTTTAAATCCAAGCGAAACAAATGATGTAGCTTCAAACATTTGGGATATAGGTGATATAACTTCAAAGGCAAACGAAACAAACGAGTTAGCTTCACATCCAAGCGAAACACATGATTTAGCTTCAAACACTTGGGATATAAGTGATATAGCTTCAAATGCAGACGAAACAAA
The DNA here is from genome assembly GCF_051020955.1 of Megalopta genalis. Classification (NCBI taxonomy): domain Eukaryota; kingdom Metazoa; phylum Arthropoda; class Insecta; order Hymenoptera; family Halictidae; genus Megalopta; species Megalopta genalis. The sequence continues at coordinate 84,101 of NW_027476965.1, read as the reverse complement.
CGAGTTAGCTTCATATCCATGCGAAACACATGATTAAACTGGAAATCAATGCGATGTAGAAGGTTTATCTTCAAAGCCATGTGAAACAAGTGATTTAGCTTCAGATACTTACGATATAAGTGATATAGCATCAAATGCAGGCGAAACGAACGAGTTAGCTGCAAATCCATGCGAAACACATGATATAGCTGCAAATCAAAGCGATGTTGAAGGTTTAGCTTCAAATCCATGCGAAACAAATGATTTAGCTTCAGATACTAGCGATATATGTGATATTGCTTCAGGTGCAGACCAAACAGACGAGTTAGCTTCAAATCCATGCGGAACACATGATTTAGCTTAAAATTCATGCAATTTAGATGCTTTAGTTTCAAATCCATGCGAAACAAATGATAGAGCTGCGAACACTTGGGATATGGGTGATATAGCTTCAGCTGCATGCGAAAGAAACGAGTTAGCTTCAAGTCCATGCGATGTAGAAGGTTTAGCTTCAAATCCATGTGAAACAAAAGATTTAGCTTCAAATACTTGGGATATAAGTGATATAGCTTCAAATGCAGACGAAACAAACAAGTTAGCTTCAAATCCATGCGAAACACATGATTTAGCAGCAAATCAATGCCATGTAGAAGGTTTAGCTTCAAATCCATGCGAAACAAATGATTTTGCTTCAAACACTTGGGATATAAGTGATATAGCTTCAAATGCAGACGAAACTAACGAGTTAGCTTCAAATCCATGCAAAAAACATGATTAAACTGAAAATCAATGCGATGTAGAAGGTTTAGCTTCAAAGCCATGCGAAACAAGTGATTTAGCTTCAGATACTTGCGATATAAGTGATATAGCATCAAATGCAGGCGAAACGAACGAGTTAGCTGCAAATCCATGCGAAACACATGATATAGCTGCAAATCAAAGCGATGTTAAAGGTTTAGCTTCAAATCCATGCGAAACAAGTGATTTAGCTTCAGATACTAGCGATATATGTGATATTGCTTCAAGTGCAGACGAAACAAACGAGTTAGCTTCAAATCAATGCCGAACACATGATTTAGCTTAAATTTCATGCGATTTAGATGGTTTAGCTTCAAATCCATGCGAAACACATGATAGAGCTGCAAACACTTGGGATATGGGTGATATAGCTTCAGCTGCATGCGAAACAAACGAGTTAGCTTCAAGTCCATGCGATGTAGAAGGCTTAGCTTCAAATCCATGCGGAACAAATGATTTATCTTCAGATAATTGCGTTATAAGCGATATACGTTCAAATGCAGACGAAACAAACGAGGTAGCTTCAACTCCATGCGACACGCATGATTAAGCTTCAAATCAATGCGATGTAGAAGGCTCAGCTTCAAATCCATTCGGAACAAATGATTTAGCTTCAAATACTTGCGATATAAATGATATAGTTTCAAATGCAGACGAAACAAACGAGTTAGCTTCAAATCCATGCGAAACAAATGATTTAGCTTCAAACACTTGGGATATAAGTGATATAGCTTCAAATGCAGGGGAAACAAACGAGTTAGCTTCAAATCCATGCGAAACACATGATTAAACTGAAAATCAATGCGATGTAGAAGGTTTAGCTTCAAAGCCATGCGAAACAAGTGATTTAGCTTCAGATACTTGCGATATAAGTGATATAGCATCAAATGCAGGCGAAACGAACGAGTTAGCTGCAAATCCTTGCGAAACACATGATATAGCTGCAAATCAAAGCGATGTTGAAGGTTTAGCTTCAAATCCATGCGAAACAAATGATTTAGCTTCAGATACTAGCGATATATGTGATATTGCTTCAAGTGCAGACGAAACAAACGAGTTAGCTTCAAATCCATGCGGAACACATGATTTAGCTTAAAATTCACGCGATTTAGATGGTTTAGCTTCAAATCCATGCGAAACAAATGATAGAGCTGCAAACACTTGGGATATGGGTGATATAGCTTCAGCTGCATGCGAAACAAACGAGTTAGCTTCAAGTCCATGCGATGGAGTAGGTTTAGCTTCAAATCCATGCGAAACAAATGATTTAGCTTCAAATACTTGGGATATAAGTGATATAGCTTCAAATGCAGACGAAACAAACAAGTTAGTTTCAAATCCATGCGAAACACATGATTAAACCGAAAATCAATGCGATGTAGAAGGTTTAGCTTCAAATCCGTGCGAAACAAATGATTTAGTTTCAGATACTTACGATATAAATGATATAGCTTCAAATGCAGGGGATAGAAACGAATTAGCTTCAAATCCATGTGAAACACATGATTAAGCTTCAAATCAATGCGATGTAGAAGGTTTAGCTTCAAATTCATGCGAAACAAATGATTTAGCTTCAAACACTTGGGATATAAGTGATATAGCTTCAAATGCAGACGAAATAAATGAGTTAGCTTCACATCCAAGCGAAACACATGATTTAGCCTCAAATCAATGCGATGTAGAAGGTTTAGATACAAATCCATGCGAAACAAATGATGTAGTATCAGATACTTGCGATATAAATGATATAGCTTCAAATGCAGGGGATACAAACGATTTAGCTTCAAATCCATGCAAAACACATGATTAAGCTTCAAGTCAATGCGATGTAGAAGGTTTAGCTTCAAATTCATGCGAAACAAATGATTTAGCTTCAAACACTTGGGATATAAGTGATATAGCTTCAAATGCAGACGAAACAAACGAGTTAGCTTCACATCCAAGCGAAACACATGATTTAGCTTCAAATCAATACGATGTAGAAGGTTTAGCTACAAATCCATGTGGAACAAATGATTTATCTTCAGATAATTGCGTTATAAGCGGTATACGTTCAAATGCAGACGAAACAAACAAGATAGCTTCAACTCCATGCGACACGCATGATTAAGCTTCAAATCAATGCGATATAGAAGGCTCAGCTTCAAATCCATGCGGAACAAATGATTTAGCTTCAAATACTTGCGATATAAATGATATAGTTTCAAATGCAGACGAAACAAACGAGTTAGCTTCACATCCAAGCGAAACAAATGATTTAGCTTCAAATCAATGCGAAGTAGAAGGCTTAGCTTCGTATCGATGCGGAACAAATGATTTTGCTTAAAATACTTGCGATATAAGTGATATAGATTCAACTGCAGGCCAAACAAACGAGTTAGATTCAAATCCATGCGAAACAAATGATTTAGCTTCAAACACTTGGGATATAAATGATATAGCTTCAAATGCAGACGAAACAAACGAGTTAGCTTCAAATCCATGCGAAACACATGATTAAACTGAAAATCAATGCGATGTAGAAGGTTTAGCTTCAAAGCCATGCGAAACAAGTGATTTAGCTTCAGATACTTGCGATATAAGTGATATAGCATCAAATGCAGGCGAAACGAACGAGTTAGCTGCAAATCCTTGCGAAACACATGATATAGCTGCAAATCAAAGCGATGTTGAAGGTTTAGCTTCAAATCCATGCGAAACAAATGATTTAGCTTCAGATACTAGCGATATATGTGATATTGCTTCAAGTGCAGACGAAACAAACGAGTTAGCTTCAAATCCATGCGGAACACATGATTTAGCTTAAAATTCACGCGATATAGATGGTTTAGCTTCAAATCCATGCGAAACAAATGATAGAGCTGCAAACACTTGAGATATGGGTGATATAGCTTCAGCTGCATGCGAAACAAACGAGTTAGCTTCAAGTCCATGCGATGTAGAAGGTTTAGCTTCAAAGCCATGCGAAACAAGTGATTTAGCTTTAGATACTTGCGATATAAGTGATATAGCATCAAATGCAGGCGAAACGAACGAGTTAGCTGCAAATCCATGGGAAACACATGATATTGCTGCAAATCAAAGCGATGTTGAAGGTTTAGCTTCAAATCCATGCGAAACAAATGATTTAGCTTCAGATACTAGCGATATTAGTGATATTGCTTCAAGTGCAGACGAAACAAACGAGTTAGCTTCAAATCCATGCGGAACACATGATTTAGCTTAAAATTCATGCGATTTAGATGGTTTAGCTTCAAATCCATGCGAAACAAATGATAGAGCTGCAAACACTTGGGATATGGGTGATATAGCTTCAGCTGCATGCGAAACAATCGAGTTAGCTTTAAGTCCATGTGATGTAGAAGGTTTAGCTTCAAATCCATGCGAAACAAATGATTTAGCTTCAAATACTTACGATATAAATGATATAGCTTCAAATGCAGGGGATAGAAACGAATTAGCTTCAAATCCATGTGAAACACATGATTAAGCTTCAAATCAATGCGATGTAGAAGGTTTAGCTTCAAATTCATGCGAAACAAATGATTTAGCTTCAAACACTTGGGATATAAGTGATATAGCTTCAAATGCAGACGAAATAAATGAGTTAGCTTCACATCCAAGCGAAACACATGATTTAGCCTCAAATCAATGCGATGTAGAAGGTTTAGATACAAATCCATGCGAAACAAATGATTTGGCATCAAACACTCGGGATGTAAGTGATATAGCTTCAAATGCAGACGAATCAAAGGAGTTAGCTTCAAAATGCATGCGATACACATGATTTAGCTTCAAATCAATGCGAAGTAGAAGGCTTAGCTTCAAATCCATGCGGAACAAATGATTTATCTTCAGATAATTGCGTTATAAGCGATATACGTTCAAATGCAGTCGAAACAAACGAGGTAGCTTCAACTCCATGCGACACGCATGATTAAGCTTCAAATCAATGCGATGTAGAAGGCTCAGCTTCAAATCCATGCGGAACAAATGATTTAGCTTCAAATACTTGCGATATAAATGATATAGTTTCAAATGCAGGCGAAACAAACGAGTAAGATTCAAATCCATGCGAAACACATGATTTAGCTGCAAATCAATGCGATGTAGAAGGTATAGATTCAAGTCAAAGCGAAACACATGATTTAGCACATGAACTTGCGATATAAGTGATATAGCTTCAAATGCAGGGGGAACAAACGAGTTAGCTTCAAATCCATGCAAAACACATGATTTAGCTTCAAATCAATGCGATGTAGAACGTTTAGCTTTAAATCCAAGCGAAACAAATGATGTAGCTTCACAAATTTGGGATATAAGTGATATAGCTTCGACTGCAGACGAAACAAACGAGTTAGCTTCACATCCAAGCGAAACAAATGATTTAGCTTCAAATCAATGCGAAGTAGAAGGCTTAGCTTCAAATCGATGCGGAACAAATGATTTTGCTTAAAATACTTGCGATATAAGTGATATAGATTCAACTGCAGGCCAAACAAACGAGTTAGCTTCAAATCCATGCGAAACAAATGATTTAGCTTCAAACACTTGGGATATAAGTGATATAGCTTCAAATGCAGACGAAACAAACGAGTTAGCTTCAAATCCATGCGAAACACATGATTAAACTGAAAATCAATGCGATGTAGAAGGTTTATCTTCAAATCTATGCGGAACAAATGATTTAGCTTCAAATACTTGCGATATAAATGATTTAGCTTCAAACACTTGGGATATAAATAATATAGCTTCAAATGCAGGCGAAACGACCGAGTTAGCTTCAAATCCATGCGGAACACATGAATTAGCTTAAAATTCATGCGATTTAGATGGTTTAGCTTCAAATCCATGCGAAACAAATGATAGAGCTGCAAACACTTGAGATATGGGTGATATAGCTTCAGCTGCATGCGAAACAAACGAGTTAGCTTCAAGTCCATGCGATGTAGAAGGTTTAGCTTCAAAGCCATGCGAAACAAGTGATTTAGCTTTAGATACTTGCGATATAAGTGATATAGCATCAAATGCAGGCGAAACGAACGAGTTAGCTGCAAATCCATGGGAAACACATGATATTGCTGCAAATCAAAGCGATGTTGAAGGTTTAGCTTCAAATCCATGCGAAACAAATGATTTAGCTTCAGATACTAGCGATATTAGTGATATTGCTTCAAGTGCAGACGAAACAAACGAGTTAGCTTCAAATCCATGCGGAACACATGATTTAGCTTAAAATTCATGCGATTTAGATGGTTTAGCTTCAAATCCATGCGAAACAAATGATAGAGCTGCAAACACTTGGGATATGGGTGATATAGCTTCAGCTGCATGCGAAACAATCGAGTTAGCTTTAAGTCCATGTGATGTAGAAGGTTTAGCTTCAAATCCATGCGAAACAAATGATTTAGCTTCAAATACTTGGGATATAAGTGATATAGCTTCAAACGCAGACGAAACAAACGAGTTAGCTTCAAACCCATGCGAAACACATGATTAAACTGAAAATCAATGAGATGTAGAAGGTTTAGCTTCAAAGCCATGCGAAACAAGTGATTTAGCTTTAGATACTTACGATATAAGTGATATAGCAGCAAATGCAGGCGAAACGAACGAGTTAGCTGCAAATCCATGCGAAACACATGATATAGCTGCAAATCAAAGCGATGTTGAAGGTTTAGCTTCAAATCCATGCGAAACAAATGATTTAGCTTCAGATACTAGCGATATTAGTGATATTGCTTCAAGTGCAGACGAAACAAACGAGTTAGCTTCAAATCCATACGGAACACATGATTTAGCTTAAAATTCATGCGATTTAGATGGTTTAGCTTCAAATCCATGCGAAACAAATGATAGAGCTGCAAACACTTGGGATATGGGTGATATAGTTTCAGCTGCATGCGAAACAAACGAGTTAGCTTCAAGTCCATGCGATGTAGAAGGTTTAGCTTCAAATCCATGCTAAACAAATGATTTAGTTTCAGATACTTGCGATATAAGTGATATACCTCCAAATGCAGACGAAACAAACGAGTTAGCTTCAAATCCATGCGAAACAAATGATTTAGCTTCAAACACTTGGGATATAAGTGATATAGCTTCAAATGCAGACGAAACAAACGAGTTAGTTCAAATCCTTGCGAAATACATCATTTAGATGCAAAGCAATGCGATGTAGAAGGTTTAGCTTCAAATCCATGCGAAACAAATGATTTAGTATCAGATACTTGCGATATAAATGATATAGCTTCAAATGCAGGGGATACAAACGAATTAGCTTCAAATCCATGCGAAACACATGATTAAGCTTCAAATCAATGGGATGTAGAAGGTTTAGCTTCAAATTCATGCGAAACAAATGATTTAGCTTCAAACACTTGGGATATAAGTGATATAGCTTCAAATGCAGACGAAACAAATGAGTTTGCTTCACATCCAAGCGAAACACATGATTTAGCATCAAATCAATGCGATGTAGAAGGTTTAGATACAAATCTATGCGCAACAAATGATTTAGCATCAAACACTCGGGATATAAGTGATATAGCTTCAAATGCAGACAAATCAAACGAGTTAGCTTCAAAATGCATGCGATACACATGATTTAGCTTAAAATCAATGCGAAGTAGAAGGCTGAGCTTCAAATCCATGCGGAACAAATGATTTAGCTTCAAATGCTTGCGATATAAGTGATATAGATTCAACTGCAGACGAAACAAACGAGATAGCTTCAAATCCATGCGAAACACATGATTAAACTGAAAATCAATGCGATGTAGAAGGTTTAGCTACAAAGCCATGCGAAACCAATGATTTAGTTTCAGATACTTATCGATATAAGTGATATAGCTTCAAATGCAGGTGAAACAAACGAGCTAGCTTCAAATCCATGCAAAACACACGATTAAGCCTCAAATCAATGCTATGTGGAAGGTTTAGCTTCAAATCCATGCGACACAAATGATTTAGCTTCAGATACTTGCGATATAAGTGTCATAGCTTCAAATGCAGACGAAACAAACGAGTTAGCTTCAAATCCATGCCGAACACATGATTTAGCTGCAAATAAATGCAATGTACAAGATATAGCTTCAAATCGAAGCGAAACAAATGATTTAGCTTCAGATACTAGCGATATATGTGATATTGCTTTAAGTGCAGACGAAACAAACGAGTTAGCTTCAAATCCAAGCGGAACACATGATTTAGCTTAAAATTCATGCGATTTAGATGGTTTAGCTTCAAATCCATGCGAAACAAATGATAGAGCTGCAAATACTTGGGATATGTGTGATATAGCTTCAGCTGTATGCGAAACAAACGAGTTAGCTTCAAGTCCATGCGATGTAGAAGGTTTAGCTTCAAATCCATGCGAAACAAATGATTTAGCTTCAGATACTTGCGATATAAGTGATATAGCATCAAATGCAGGCGAAACGAACGAGTTAGCTGCAAATCCATGCGAAACACATGATATAGCTGCAAATCAAAGCGATGTTGAAGGTTTAGCTTCAAATCCATGCGAAACACATGATTTAGCTTCAAATCTATGCGATGTAGAAGGTTTAGCTTCAAATCCATGCGACACATATGATTTAGTTTCAGATACTTGCGATATAAGTGATATACCTCCAAATGCAGACGAAACAAACGAGTTAGCTTCAAATCCAAGCGAAACAAATGATTAAGCTTCAAATCAATGCGATGTAGAAGGTTTAGCTTCAAATTCATGCGAAACAAATGATTCAGCTTCAAACACTTGGGATATATGTGATATAGCTTCAAATGCAGACGAAACAAACGAGTTAACTTCACATCCAAGCGAAACACATGATTTAGCTTCAAATCTATGCGATGTAGAAGGTTTAGCTACAAATCCATGCGAAACAAATGATTTAGCATCAAACACTCGGGATATAAGTGATATAGCTTCAAATGGAGACGAATCAAACGAGTTAGCTTCAAAATGCATGCGATACGCATGATTTAGCTTCAAATAAATGCGAAGTAGAAGGCTTAGCTTCAAATCCATGCGGAACAAATGATTTATCTTCAGATAATTGCGTTATAAGCGATATACGTTCAAATGCAGACGAAACAAACGAGCTAGCTTCAACTCCATGCGACACGCATGATAAAGCTTCAAATCAATGCGATGTAGAAGGCTCAGCTTCAAATCCATGCGAAACAAATGATTTAGCTTCAGATACTAGCAATATATGTGATATTGCTTCAAGTGCAGACGAAACAAACGAGTTAGCTTCAAATCCAAGCGAAACGAATGATTTAGCTTCAAACACTTGGGATATAAGTGATATAGCTTCAAATCCGTGCGAAACAAATGATTTAGCTTCAGATACTTACGATATAAGTGATATAGCATCAAATGCAGGCTAAACGAACGAGCTAGCTGCAAATCCATGCGAAACACATGATTTAGCTTCAAATCTATGCGATGTAGAAGGTTTAGCTTCAAATCCATGAGACACAAATGATTTAGCTTCGGATACTTGCGATATAAGTGATAGACCTTCAAATGCAGACGAAATAAACGACTTAGCTTCCAATCCAAGCGAATCACATGATTTAGCTTCAAATCAATGCGATGTAGGAGGTTTAGCTTCACATCCATGCGAAACAAATGATTTAGCTGCAAACACTTGGGATAGAAATCATATAGATTCAAATGCAGACTAACCAAACGAGTTAGATTAAAAATCCATGCGATACACATGATTTAGCTTCAAATCAATGCGAGGTAGATGGTTTAGCTTCAAATCCATAAGAAACAAATGATTTAGGTTGAGATACTTGCGATATAAGTGATATATCTTCAAATGCAGACGAAACAAACGAGTTAGCTTCAAATCCATGCGATACACATGATTAAACTGAATATCAATGCGATGTAGAAGGTTTAGCTGCAAATCCATGCGAAACACATGATATAGCTGCAAATCAAAGCGATGTTGAAGGTTTAGCTTCAAATCCATGCGAAACAAATGATTTAGCATCAGATACTAGCGATATATGTGATATTGCTTCAAGTGCAGACGAAACAAACGAGTTAGCTTCAAATCTATGCGAAACACATGACTTAGCTGCAAATCAATGCGATGTGGAAGGTTTAGCTTCAAATCTGTGCGAAACAAATGATTTAGCATCAGATACTTGCGATATATGTGATATAGCTTCAAATGCAGGGGAAACAAACGAGCTAGCTTCAACTCTATACGAAACACATGACTTAGCTTCAAATCAATTCGATGTAGAAGGTTTAGCTTGAAACCAATGCGATGTGGAAGATTTAGCTTCAAATCAATGCAACACATATGACATAGCATCAGATACATGCGATATAAGTGATATAGCTTCAAATGTAGGAGAAACAAACGTGAATGCTTCAAATCCATGCGCCACAAATGATTTAGCTTCAAATCAATTGCGAAGGTGAAGGCTAAGCTTCAAATCCAAGCGAATCACATGATTTAGCTTCAGATAATTGCGATATTAGTAATATAGCTTGAAATGCAGGGGAAACAAACGAGTTAGCTTCAAATCCATGCGAAACAAATGATTTAGCTTCAGATACTTGCGATATATGTTATTTATCTTCAAATGCAGACGAAACAAACGAGCTAGCTTCAACTCCATACGAAACAGATGATTTAGATTCAAATCAATTGCGAAGGTGGAGGGTAAGCTTCAAATCCAAACGAATCACATGACTTAGATTCAGATAAGTGCGATATTAGTAATATAGCTTCAAATGCAGGGGAATCAAACGAATTAGCTTCAAATCGATGAATTAGTTACAATACTTGCGATATACATGTATACTAGTATTGTATACATGTATACAATACCTATCTATTAAGTGAAGCTAAACCATTTGATTCGTTTGGACTTGATGCTAAGCCTTCTACTTCGCATTAATTTGAAGCTAAATCATGTGATTCGCGTGGATTTGATGCTAACTCGATTGTTTCGCATGCAGTTGAAGCTATATCACTTATATCGCAATTATTTGAAGCTAAATCACTTGTGTCGCATGGATTTGAAGCTAAACCTTCTACATCGCATTGATTTGAATCTAGATCATGTGTTTCGCATGGATTTGAAGCTAACTCGTTTGTTTCGTCTGCAATTGAATCTATATCACTTATATCCCAAGTGTTTGAAGCTACATCATTTGTTTCGCGTGGACTTGAATCTAGACCTTCCACACAGCATTGATTTGAGGCTTAATCATGTGTTTTGCAAGGTTTTCGGGCTAACTCGTTTATTTCCCTGCATTTGAAGCTATATCACTTATATCGCAAATATCTGAAGCTAAATCATTGGTTTCGCATGGATTTGAAGCTAAGCCTTCTACTTCGCATCGATTTGAAGCTTAATCATGTGTTTTGCATGGATTTGAACCTAACTCCTTTGTTTATCCTGCATTTGAAGCTATATCACATATATCGCATGTATCTGATGCTAAGTCATTTGTGTCGCATTGATTTGAAGCTAAACCTTCCGCATCGCATTGTTTTCAAGCTAAACCTTCTACATCGCACTGATTTGAAGCTAATTCATGTGTTTCGCATGGACTTGAAGCTAAACTTTCCACACAGCATTAATTTGAGGCTTAAACGTGCGTTTTGCATGATTTTCATGCTAACTCGTTTGTTTCCCCTGCATTTGAAGCTATATCACTTATATCGCTAGTATCTGAAGCTAAATAATTTGTTTCGCATGAATTTGATGATAACTCGTTCGTTTCGCCTGCATTTGAAGTTATATCAGTTATATCGCAAGTATCTGATGCTAAATCATATGTTTCGCATGGATTTGAAGCTAAACCTTCTACATCGCATTGATTTGAAGCTAAATCATGTGTTTCTCATGGATTTGAAGCTAAATCATTTGTTCCGCATGGATTTGAAGCTAAACCTTCTAAATCGCATTGATTTGAAGCTATATCATGTGTTTCGCTTGGATAAGAAGCTAACTCGTTTGTGCCTTCCGCATTTGAAGCTATATGTGTTATATCGCAAGAATCTGATGCTAAATCATTTGTTTCGCATGGATTTGAGTCTAAACCTTCTACATCGCATTGATTTGCAGCTAAATCATGTGTTTCGCATGGATTTGAAGCTAACTCGTTCGTTTCGCCTGCATTTGATGCTATATCACTTATATCGAAAGTATCTGAAGCTAAATCATTTGTTGCGCATGAATTTGTAGCTAAACCTTCTACATCGCATTGATTTGAAGCTAAATCATTTGTTTCGCATGGATTTGAGTCTAAACCTTCTACATCGCATTGATTTGCAGCTAAATCAAGTGTTTCGCATGGATTTGAAGCTAACTCGTTCGTTTCGCCTGCATTTGATGCTATATCACTTATATCGCAAGTATCTGAAGCTAAATCATTTGTTGCGCATGAATTTGAAGCTAAACCTTCTACATCGCATTGATTTGAAGCTAAATCATGTGTTTTGCATGGATTTGATGCTAAACCTTCTACATCGCATTGATTTGAAGCCCAAATCATTTGTTTCTCATGGATTTGAAGCTAACTCGTTTGTTTCGCATGCAGTTGAAGCTATATCACATATATCCGAAGTGTGTGAAGCTAAATCATTTGTTCCGCATGGATTTGAAGCTAAACCTTCTAAATCGCATTGATTTGAAGCTATATCATGTGTTTCGCTTGGATAAGAAGCTAACTTGTTTGTGCCTTCCGCATTTGAAGCTATATGTGTTATATCGCAAGTATCTGATGCTAAATCATTTGTTTCGCATGGATTTGAGTCTAAACCTTCTACATCGCATTAATTTGCAGCTAAATCATGTGTTTCGCATGGATTTGTAGCTAAACCTTCTACATCGCATTGATTTGAAGCTAAATCATGTGCTTCGCTTGGATTTGAAGCTAACTCGTTTGTTTCGTCCTCATTTGAAGCTATATCACTTATATCGCAAGTATCTAAAGATAAATCATTTGTGTCGCATGGATTTGAAGCTAAACCTTCCTCATAGCATTGATTTGAAGCTTAATCATGTGTTTTGCATGGATTTGATGCTAACTCGTTTGTTTCCCCTGCATTTGAAACTATATCAATTATATCGCAAGTATCTGATGCTAACACATTTGTTTCGCTTGGATTTGAAGCTATAACTTCTACATTGCATTGATTTGCAGCTAAATCATGTGTTCCGCATGGATTTGAAGCTAACTCGTTAGTGTCGCCTGCATTTGAAGCTATATCACTTATGTCGCTAGTATCTGAAGCTAAATCATTTGTTTCGCATGGATTTGAAGCTAACCTGTTTGTTTCGCCTGCATTTGAAGCTACACCACTTATATCACAAGTATCTGATGCTAAATCATTTGTTTCGCATGGATTTGAAGCTAAACCATGTGTTTCGCATGAATTTGAATCTAAGCCGTGTGTTTCGCATGAATTTGAACCTAAATCTTGTCCGTCGCATGCATTTGAAACTTAATCATGTGTTTTGCATGGATTTGAAGCTAACACGTTTGTTTCGCCTGCATTTGAAGCTATATCACTTATATCGCAAGTATCTGAACCTAAATCATTTGTTTCGCATGGATTTGAAGCTAAACCTTCTACATCGCATTGATTTGCAGCTAAATCATGTGTTTGGCTTGGACATGAAGCTAACTCGTTTGTTTCTCCTGCATTTCAATCTATATCACTTATATCGCAAGTATCTGAAGCTAAATCATATGTTTAGCATGGATTTGAAGCTAATCCTACTACATCGCAAGTACCTGATGCTAAATCATTTGTTTCGCATGGTTTTGAAGCTAAACCTTCTACATCGCATTGAGTTGCAGCTAAATCATGTGTTTCGCATGGATTTGAAGCTAACTCGTTGGTTTCGCCTGCATTTGAATCTATATCATTTATATTGCAAGTATTTGAAGCTAAAACATTTGGGTCGCATGGATTTTGCACCTAACTCGTTTGATTCGTCTGCATTTGAAGCTATATCACTTATATGCCAAATGTTTGGCATATAACCTTCTACATCGTATTGATTTGAAGCTAAATCATGTGGTTCGCGTGGATTTGAAGCTAAACCTTCTACATCGCATGGATTTGAAGCTAACTCGTCTGATTCGTCTGCATTTGAAGCTATATCACATATATCGCAAGTATCTGAAGCTAAATCATTGTTTTCGCATGGATTAGAAGTTAAACCTTCTACATCGGATTGATTTGCTGCTAAATCATGTGTTTCGCTTGGAATTGCAGCTAACTCGTTTGTTTCGTCTGCATTTGAAGCTATGCCACTTATATCGCAAGTATCTGAAGCAAAATCATTGTTTTCGCATGGATTTGAAGCTAAATCTTCTACACCGCATAAATTTGAATCTAAATCATGTGTTTCGCTTGGATTTGAAGCTAACCTTCTACATCGCATTGATTTGAAGCTAAATCATGTGTTTTGCATGGATTTGATGCTAACTCCTTTGTTTCCCCTGCATTTGAAGCCATATCAGTCATATCGCAAGTATCTGCTGCTAAATCGTTTGCTTCGCATGGATTTGAAGCTAAGCTTTCTACATCGCATTGATTTGCAGCTAAATCATGTGTTTCGCATGAATTTGAAGCCAACTCGTTCGTTTCGCCTGCATTTGATGCTATATCACTTATATCCTAAGTGTTTGAAGCTAAATCATTTGTTTCGCATGGATTTGAAGCTAAACCTTCTACATCGCATTGATTTGAATCTAAATCGTGTGTTTCGCTTGGATTTGAAGGTAACCTTCTACATCGCATTGATTTGAAGCTATATCATGTGTTTTGCATGGACTTGATGCTAACTCCTTTGTTTCCCCTGCATTTGAAGCTATATCAGTCATATCGCAAGTATCTGTTGCTAAATCGTTTGTTTCGCCTGCATTTGAAGCTATATCACTTATATCGCAAGTATCTGAACCTAAATCATTTGTTTCGCATGGATTTGAAGCTAAGCCCTTCTACTTCGCATCGATTTGAAGCTAAATGATGTGTATCGCACGGATTTTGAAGCTAACTCGGTTATTTCGTCTGCATTTGAAGCTAGATCACTTATATCCGTAGTGTTTGATGCTCATTCGTTTATTTCGCATGGATTAGAAGCTAATCCTTCTACATCGCAATGATTTGAAGCTAAATCATGTGATTCGCATGGATTTGCAGCTAAACCATCTACATCGCATTGATTTGCAGCTGAATCTCGTGCATCGCATGGATTTGGAGCTAACTCGTTTGTTTCTCCTGCATTTGAAGCTATATCAGTTATATCGGAAGTATATGAACGTAAATCATATGTTTCGCATGGATTTGAAGCGAAATCATGTATATCACATGTAGTTGAAGCTAAACCATTTGTTTCGCAAGGAGTCGCTGTTAAGCCTTCTACCTCGCAATGTTTTGAAGCTAAATCATGTGTTTCGCAAGGATTTGAAGCTAACTCGTTTTTTCATATGCAGTTGAAGCTAAATCTTGTATAAAACAAGTATTTTGAAGCGAAACCATTTGATTGGCATGGATTAGAAGTTAAGCCGTCTACTTCGCATTGTTTTGAACCTAAATCATGTCTATCGCTTGGCGTTGAATCTAACTCGTTTGTTTCGCATGCAGTTGAAGCTGAATCATATATAAAACAAGTATTTGAATCTAAACTATTCGTGCCGCATGGATTTGAAACTAAGCCTTCTTCTTGGCATTGATTTGAAGCTAAATCATGTGTTTCGTTTGAATTTGAAACTAATTCGTTTGTTTCTCATGCAGGTGAAGCTAAATCATGTATATCATAAGTATTTGAAGCTAAACCGTTTGTTTTGCATGGATTCGAAGATAAGCCTTCTACTTCATGTGTTTCGCATTGATTTGAAGCTAACACGTTTGTTTCACGTGCAATTGAAGCTAAATCATGTATATCACAAGTATTTGAAGCTAACTCATTTGTTTCGCATGCAGTTGAAGCGAAATCATGTATATCACATGTATTTGAAGCTAAATCATTTGTTTCGCATGGATTTGAAGCTAACTCGATTGCTTCGTCTGCATTTGAAGCTATATCACTTATATCCCAAGTGTTTGAAGCTAAATCATTTATTTCGCATGGATTTGAAGCTAAACCTTCTACATCGCATTGATTTGCAGCTAAATCATGTGTTTCGCATGGATTTGAAGCTAACT
Organism: Megalopta genalis; assembly: GCF_051020955.1. Classification (NCBI taxonomy): domain Eukaryota; kingdom Metazoa; phylum Arthropoda; class Insecta; order Hymenoptera; family Halictidae; genus Megalopta; species Megalopta genalis. The sequence goes on along the minus strand of NW_027476965.1, from coordinate 68,112 downwards.
CGTTTGTTCCGCGTGCATTTGAAGCTATATCACACATATCCCAAGTGTTTGGAGGTAAATTATTTGTTTCGCATGGATTTGAAGCTAAACCTTCTACATCGCATTGATTTGCAGCTAAATCATGTGTTTCGCATGGATTTGAAGCTAACTCGTTTGTTCCGCGTGCATTTGAAGCTATATCACTCATATCCCAAGTGTTTGGAGGTAAATCATTTGTTTCGCATGGATTTGAAGCTAAACCTTCTACATCGCATTGATTTGAAGCTAAATCATGTGTTTCGCTTGGATTTGAAGGTATACCTCCTACATAGTATTGGTTTCAAGCTTAATCACATGTTTTGCATGGATTTGAAGATAACTCGTTTGTTTCCCCTGCATTTGAAGCTATATCACTTATAACGCAAGTATCTGATGCTCAATCATTTGTTTCGCATGGATTTGAAGCTAAGCCTTCTACTTCGTATCGATTTGAAGCTAAATGATATGTATCGCATGGATTTTGAACCTACCCCGTTTGATTCGTCTGCATTTGCAGCTATATTACTTATACCCCAAGCGTTTGAAGCTAAATCATGTGTTTCGCTTGGATTTGAAGCTAAACCTTCTACATCGCATTGATTTGAAGCTAAATCATCTTTTTCGCATGGATTTGAAGCTAACTCGTTTGTTTGTCCTGCATTTGAAGCTATCTCGCTTATATCGCAAGTATCAAAACATAAATCATTTGTTTCGGATGGATTTGAAGCTAAACCTTCAACATCGCATTGATTTGCAGCTAAATCATGTGTTTCGCAAGGATTTGAATCTAACTCGTTAGTTTCGTCTGCATTTGAAGCTATATCACTTATAACGCAAGAATCTGATGCTCAATCATTTGTTTCGCATGGATTTGAAGCTAAACCTTCTACATCGCATTGATTTGCAGCTAAATCATGTGTTTCGCATGGATTTGAAGCTAACTCGTTTGTTCCGCGTGCATTTGAAGCTATATCACACATATCCCAAGTGTTTGGAGGTAAATTATTTGTTTCGCATGGATTTGAAGCTAAACCTTCTACATCGCATTGATTTGCAGCTAAATCATGTGTTTCGCATGGATTTGAAGCTAACTCGTTTGTTCCGCGTGCATTTGAAGCTATATCACTCATATCCCAAGTGTTTGGAGGTAAATCATTTGTTTCGCATGGATTTGAAGCTAAACCTTCTACATCGCATTGATTTGAAGCTAAATCATGTGTCTCGCTTGGATTTGATGCTATACCATCTACATCGCATTGATTTGAAGCTAAATCATGTGTTTCGCTCGGATTTGAAGCTAACTCGTTTGTTTCGCCTGCATTTGTAGCTATATCACTTATATCGCAAGTACTTGAAGCTAAATCATTTGTTCCGCATGGATCTGTAGCTAAGACTTCTAATTCGCATTGATTTGAAGCTAAAACATGTGTTTCGCATGGATTAGAAGCTAAGGCTTATACTTCGGATCTATTTGAAGCTAAATGTTGTGTATCGCATGGATTTTGAAGCTAACTCGATTGATTCGTCAGCATTTGAATCTATATCACTTATATCGCAAGTATCTGAAGCTAAATCATTTGTTTCGCATGGATTTGAAGCTAAGCCTTCTACTTCGTATCGATTTGAAGATAAGTGATATGTATCGCATGGATTTTGAACCTACCTCGTTTGATTCGTCTGCATTTGCAGCTATATCACATATATCCCAAGTGTTTGAAGCTAAATCATTTGTTTCGCATGGATTTGAAGCTAAACCTTCTACATCGCATTGATTTGAAGCTAAATCATGTGCTTCGCTTGGATTTGAAGGTATACCTTCTACATAGTATTGGTTTCAAGCGTAATCGTGTGTTTTGCATGGATTTGAAGCTAACTCGTTTGTTTCCCCTGCATTTGAAGCTATATCACTTACAACGCAAGTATCTGATGCTCAATCATTTGTTTCGCATGGATTTGAAGCTAAGCCTTCTACTTCGTATCGATTTGAAGCTAAATGATATGTATCGCATGGATTTTGAACCTACCCCGTTTGATTCGTCTGCATTTGCAGCTATATTACTTATACCACAAGTGATTGAAGCTAAATCATGTGTTTCGCTTGGATTTGAAGCTAAACCTTCTACATCGCATTTATTTGAAGCTAAATCATCTTTTTCGCATGGATTTGAAGCTAACTCGTTTGTTTGTCCTGCATTTGAAGCTATCTCGCTTATAGCGCATGTATCTGATGCTAAATCAGTTGTGTCGCATGGATTTGAATCTAAACCTACTACATCGCATTGATTTGAAGCTAAATCATGTGTTTCGCTTGGATTTGAAGCTAAACCTTCTACATTGCATTGATTTGAAGCTAAATCATGTGTTTCGCTTGGATTTGAGGCTAAACCTTCTACATCGCATTGATTTGAAGCTAAATCATGTGTTCGCTTGGATTTGAAGCTAACTCGTTTGTTTCCCCTGCATTTGAAGCTATATCACTTATAACGCAAGTATCTGATGCTCAATCATTTGTTTCGCATGGATTTGAAGCTAAACCTTCTACATCGCATTGATTTGCAGCTAAATCATGTGTTTCGCATGGATTTAAATCTAAATCGTTAGTTTCGCCTGCATTTGAAGCTATATCAATATATCGCAAGTATCTGAACCTAAATCATTTGTTTCGCATGGATTTGAAGCTAAGCCTTCTACTTCGTATCGATTTGAAACTAAATGATATGTATCGCATGGATTTTGAACCTACCCCGTTTGATTCGTCTGCATTTGCAGCTATATCACTTATATCCCAAGTGTTTGAAGATAAATCATTTGTTTCGCATGGATTTGAAGCTAAACCTTCTACATCGCATTGATTTGAAGCTAAATCATCTTTTTCGCATGGATTTGAAGCTAACTCGTTTGTTTGTCCTGCATTTGAAGCTATCTCGCTTATATCGCAAGTATCTAAACATAAATCATTTGTTTCGGATGGATTGATGCTAAACTTCAACATCGCATTGATTTGCAGCTGAATCATGTGTTTCGCAAGGATTTGAATCTAACTCGTTAGTTTCGCCTGCATTTGAGGCTATATCAATATATCGCAAGTATCTGAACCTAAATCATTTGTTTCGCATGAATTTGAACCTAAATCCTGTCCGTCGCATGCATTTGAAACTTAATCATGTGTTTTGCATGCATTTGAAGCTAACACGTTTGTTTCGCCTGCATTTGAAGCTATATCACTTATATCGCAAGTATCTGAACCTAAATCATTTGTTTCGCATGGATTTGAAGCTAAGCCCTTCTACTTCGCATCGATTTGAAGCTAAATGATGTGTATCGCACGGATTTTGAAGCTAACTCGGTTATTTCGTCTGCATTTGAAGCTAGATCACTTATATCCGTAGTGTTTGATGCTCATTCGTTTATTTCGCATGGATTAGAAGCTAATCCTTCTACATCGCAATGATTTGAAGCTAAATCATGTGATTCGCATGGATTTGCAGCTAAACCATCTACATCGCATTGATTTGCAGCTGAATCTCGTGCATCGCATGGATTTGGAGCTAACTCGTTTGTTTCCCCTGCATTTGAAGCTATATCACTTACAACGCAAGTATCTGATGCTCAATCATTTGTTTCGCATGGATTTGAAGCTAAGCCTTCTACTTCGTATCGATTTGAAGCTAAATGATATGTATCGCATGGATTTTGAACCTACCCCGTTTGATTCGTCTGCATTTGCAGCTATATTACTTATACCACAAGTGATTGAAGCTAAATCATGTGTTTCGCTTGGATTTGAAGCTAAACCTTCTACATCGCATTTATTTGAAGCTAAATCATCTTTTTCGCATGGATTTGAAGCTAACTCGTTTGTTTGTCCTGCATTTGAAGCTATCTCGCTTATAGCGCATGTATCTGATGCTAAATCAGTTGTGTCGCATGGATTTGAATCTAAACCTACTACATCGCATTGATTTGAAGCTAAATCATGTGTTTCGCTTGGATTTGAAGCTAAACCTTCTACATTGCATTGATTTGAAGCTAAATCATGTGTTTCGCTTGGATTTGAGGCTAAACCTTCTACATCGCATTGATTTGAAGCTAAATCATGTGTTTCGCTTGGATTTGAAGCTAACTCGTTTGTTTCCCCTGCATTTGAAGCTATATCACTTATAACGCAAGTATCTGATGCTCAATCATTTGTTTCGCATGGATTTGAAGCTAAACCTTCTACATCGCATTGATTTGCAGCTAAATCATGTGTTTCGCATGGATTTAAATCTAAATCGTTAGTTTCGCCTGCATTTGAAGCTATATCAATATATCGCAAGTATCTGAACCTAAATCATTTGTTTCGCATGGATTTGAAGCTAAGCCTTCTACTTCGTATCGATTTGAAACTAAATGATATGTATCGCATGGATTTTGAACCTACCCCGTTTGATTCGTCTGCATTTGCAGCTATATCACTTATATCCCAAGTGTTTGAAGATAAATCATTTGTTTCGCATGGATTTGAAGCTAAACCTTCTACATCGCATTGATTTGAAGCTAAATCATCTTTTTCGCATGGATTTGAAGCTAACTCGTTTGTTTGTCCTGCATTTGAAGCTATCTCGCTTATATCGCAAGTATCTAAACATAAATCATTTGTTTCGGATGGATTTGATGCTAAACCTTCAACATCGCATTGATTTGCAGCTGAATCATGTGTTTCGCAAGGATTTGAATCTAACTCGTTAGTTTCGCCTGCATTTGAGGCTATATCAATATATCGCAAGTATCTGAACCTAAATCATTTGTTTCGCATGAATTTGAACCTAAATCCTGTCCGTCGCATGCATTTGAAACTTAATCATGTGTTTTGCATGCATTTGAAGCTAACACGTTTGTTTCGCCTGCATTTGAAGCTATATCACTTATATCGCAAGTATCTGAACCTAAATCATTTGTTTCGCATGGATTTGAAGCTAAGCCCTTCTACTTCGCATCGATTTGAAGCTAAATGATGTGTATCGCACGGATTTTGAAGCTAACTCGGTTATTTCGTCTGCATTTGAAGCTAGATCACTTATATCCGTAGTGTTTGATGCTCATTCGTTTATTTCGCATGGATTAGAAGCTAATCCTTCTACATCGCAATGATTTGAAGCTAAATCATGTGATTCGCATGGATTTGCAGCTAAACCATCTACATCGCATTGATTTGCAGCTGAATCTCGTGCATCGCATGGATTTGGAGCTAACTCGTTTGTTTCTCCTGCATTTGAAGCTATATCAGTTATATCGGAAGTATATGAACGTAAATCATATGTTTCGCATGGATTTGAAGCGAAATCATGTATATCACATGTAGTTGAAGCTAAACCATTTGTTTCGCAAGGAGTCGCTGTTAAGCCTTCTACTTCGCAGTGTTTTGAAGCTAAATCATGTGTTTCGCAAGGATTTGAAGCTAACTCGTTTTTTCATATGCAGTTGAAGCTAAATCTTGTATAAAACAAGTATTTTGAAGCGAAACCATTTGATTGGCATGGATTAGAAGTTAAGCCGTCTACTTCGCATTGTTTTGAACCTAAATCATGTCTATCGCTTGGCGTTGAATCTAACTCGTTTGTTTCGCATGCAGTTGAAGCTGAATCATATATAAAACAAGTATTTGAATCTAAACTATTCGTGCCGCATGGATTTGAAACTAAGCCTTCTTCTTGGCATTGATTTGAAGCTAAATCATGTGTTTCGTTTGAATTTGAAACTAATTCGTTTGTTTCTCATGCAGGTGAAGCTAAATCATGTATATCATAAGTATTTGAAGCTAAACCGTTTGTTTTGCATGGATTCGAAGATAAGCCTTCTACTTCATGTGTTTCGCATTGATTTGAAGCTAACACGTTTGTTTCACGTGCAATTGAAGCTAAATCATGTATATCACAAGTATTTGAAGCTAACTCATTTGTTTCGCATGCAGTTGAAGCGAAATCATGTATATCACATGTATTTGAAGCTAAATCATTTGTTTCGCATGGATTTGAAGCTAACTCGATTGCTTCGTCTGCATTTGAAGCTATATCACTTATATCCCAAGTGTTTGAAGCTAAATCATTTATTTCGCATGGATTTGAAGCTAAACCTTCTACATCGCATTGATTTGCAGCTAAATCATGTGTTTCGCATGGATTTGAAGCTAACTCGTTTGTTCCGCGTGCATTTGAAGCTATATCACACATATCCCAAGTGTTTGGAGGTAAATTATTTGTTTCGCATGGATTTGAAGCTAAACCTTCTACATCGCATTGATTTGCAGCTAAATCATGTGTTTCGCATGGATTTGAAGCTAACTCGTTTGTTCCGCGTGCATTTGAAGCTATATCACTCATATCCCAAGTGTTTGGAGGTAAATCATTTGTTTCGCATGGATTTGAAGCTAAACCTTCTACATCGCATTGATTTGAAGCTAAATCATGTGTTTCGCTTGGATTTGAAGGTATGCCTCCTACATAGTATTGGTTTCAAGCTTAATCACATATTTTGCATGGATTTGATGATAACTCGTTTGTTTCCCCTGCATTTGAAGCTATATCACTTATAACGCAAGTATCTGATGCTCAATCATTTCTTTCGCATGGATTTGAAGCTAAGCCTTCTACTTCGTATCGATTTGAAACTAAATGATATGTATCGCATGGATTTTGAACCTACCCCGTTTGATTCGTCTGCATTTGCAGCTATATTACTTATACCCCAAGCGTTTGAAGCTAAATCATGTGTTTCGCTTGGATTTGAAGCTAAACCTTCTACATCGCATTGATTTGAAGCTAAATCATCTTTTTCGCATGGATTTGAAGCTAACTCGTTTGTTTGTCCTGCATTTGAAGCTATCTCGCTTATATCGCAAGTATCAAAACATAAATCATTTGTTTCGGATGGATTTGAAGCTAAACCTTCAACATCGCATTGATTTGCAGCTAAATCATGTGTTTCGCAAGGATTTGAATCTAACTCGTTAGTTTCGCCTGCATTTGAAGCTATATCACTTATAACGCAAGAATCTGATGCTCAATCATTTGTTTCGCATGGATTTGAAGCTAAACCTTCTACATCGCATTGATTTGCAGCTAAATCATGTGTTTCGCATGGATTTGAAGCTAACTCGTTTGTTCCGCGTGCATTTGAAGCTATATCACACATATCCCAAGTGTTTGGAGGTAAATTATTTGTTTCGCATGGATTTGAAGCTAAACCTTCTACATCGCATTGATTTGCAGCTAAATCATGTGTTTCGCATGGATTTGAAGCTAACTCGTTTGTTCCGCGTGCATTTGAAGCTATATCACTCATATCCCAAGTGTTTGGAGGTAAATCATTTGTTTCGCATGGATTTGAAGCTAAACCTTCTACATCGCATTGATTTGAAGCTAAATCATGTGTCTCGCTTGGATTTGATGCTATACCATCTACATCGCATTGATTTGAAGCTAAATCATGTGTTTCGCTCGGATTTGAAGCTAACTCGTTTGTTTCGCCTGCATTTGTAGCTATATCACTTATATCGCAAGTACTTGAAGCTAAATCATTTGTTCCGCATGGATCTGTAGCTAAGACTTCTAATTCGCATTGATTTGAAGCTAAAACATGTGTTTCGCATGGATTTTGAAGCTAACTCGATTGATTCGTCAGCATTTGAATCTATATCACTTATATCGCAAGTATCTGAAGCTAAATCATTTGTTTCGCATGGATTTGAAGCTAAGCCTTCTACTTCGTATCGATTTGAAGCTAAGTGATATGTATCGCATGGATTTTGAACCTACCTCGTTTGATTCGTCTGCATTTGCAGCTATATCACATATATCCCAAGTGTTTGAAGCTAAATCATTTGTTTCGCATGGATTTGAAGCTAAACCTTCTACATCGCATTGATTTGAAGCTAAATCATGTGCTTCGCTTGGATTTGAAGGTATACCTTCTACATAGTATTGGTTTCAAGCTTAATCGTGTGTTTTGCATGGATTTGAAGCTAACTCGTTTGTTTCCCCTGCATTTGAAGCTATATCACTTACAACGCAAGTATCTGATGCTCAATCATTTGTTTCGCATGGATTTGAAGCTAAGCCTTCTACTTCGTATCGATTTGAAGCTAAATGATATGTATCGCATGGATTTTGAACCTACCCCGTTTGATTCGTCTGCATTTGCAGCTATATTACTTATACCACAAGTGATTGAAGCTAAATCATGTGTTTCGCTTGGATTTGAAGCTAAATCTTCTACATCGCATTTATTTGAAGCTAAATCATCTTTTTCGCATGGATTTGAAGCTAACTCGTTTGTTTGTCCTGCATTTGAAGCTATCTCGCTTATATCGCATGTATCTGATGCTAAATCAGTTGTGTCGCATGGATTTGAATCTAAACCTACTACATCGCATTGATTTGAAGCTAAATCATGTGTTTCGCTTGGATTTGAAGCTAAACCTTCTACATTGCATTGATTTGAAGCTAAATCATGTGTTTCGCTTGGATTTGAGGCTAAACCTTCTACATCGCATTGATTTGAAGCTAAATCATGTGTTTCGCTTGGATTTGAAGCTAACTCGTTTGTTTCCCCTGCATTTGAAGCTATATCACTTATAACGCAAGTATCTGATGTTCAATCATTTGTTTCGCATGGATTTGAAGCTAAACCTTCTACATCGCATTGATTTGCAGCTAAATCATGTGTTTCGCATGGATTTAAATCTAAATCGTTAGTTTCGCCTGCATTTGAAGCTATATCAATATATCGCTAGTATCTGAACCTAAATCATTTGTTTCGCATGGATTTGAAGCTAAGCCTTCTACTTCGTATCGATTTGAAACTAAATGATATGTATCGCATGGATTTTGAACCTACCCCGTTTGATTCGTCTGCATTTGCAGCTATATCACTTATATCCCAAGTGTTTGAAGATAAATCATTTGTTTCGCATGGATTTGAAGCTAAACCTTCTACATCGCATTGATTTGAAGCTAAATCATCTTTTTCGCATGGATTTGAAGCTAACTCGTTTGTTTGTCCTGCATTTGAAGCTATCTCGCTTATATCGCAAGTATCTAAACATAAATCATTTGTTTCGGATGGATTTGATGCTAAACCTTCAACATCGCATTGATTTGCAGCTGAATCATGTGTTTCGCAAGGATTTGAATCTAACTCGTTAGTTTCGCCTGCATTTGAGGCTATATCAATATATCGCAAGTATCTGAACCTAAATCATTTGTTTCGCATGGATTTGAAGCTAAATCTTCTACTTCGTATCGATTTGAAGCTAAATGATATGTATCGCATGGATTTTGAACCTACCCCGTTTGATTCGTCTGCATTTGCAGCTATATTACTTATACCCCAAGTGTTTGAAGCTAAATCATGTGTTTCGCTTGGATTTGAAGCTAAACCTTCTACATCGCATTGATTTGAAGCTAAATCATCTTTTTCGCATGGATTAGAAGCTAACTCGTTTGTTTGTCCTGCATTTGAAGCTATCTCGCTTATATCGCAAGTATCTAAACATAAATCATTTGTTTCGGATGGATTTGAAGCTAAACCTTCTACATCGCATTGATTTGAAGTTAAATCATGTGTTTCGATTGGATTTGAAGCTAAACCTTCTACATCGCATTGATTTGAAGATAAATCATCTTTTTCGCATGGATTTGAAGCTAACTCGTTAATTTGTCCTGCATTTGAAGCTATCTCGCTTATATCGCAAGTATCAAAACATAAATCATTTGTTTCGGATGGATTTGAAGCTAAACCTTCAACATCGCATTGATTTGCAGCTAAATCATGTGTTTCGCAAGGGTTTGAATCTAACTCGTTAGTTTCGCCTGCATTTGAAGCTATATCACTTATAACGCAAGAATCTGATGCTCAATCATTTGTTTCGCATGGATTTGAAGCTAAACCTTCTACATCGCATTGATTTGCAGCTAAATCATGTGTTTCGCATGGATTTGAAGCTAACTCGTTTGTTCCGCGTGCATTTGAAGCTATATCACACATATCCCAAGTGTTTGGAGGTAAATTATTTGTTTCGCATGCATTTGAAGCTAAACCTTCTACATCGCATTGATTTGCAGCTAAATCATGTGTTTCGCATGGATTTGAAGCTAACTCGTTTGTTCCGCGTGCATTTGAAGCTATATCACTCATATCCCATGTGTTTGGAGGTAAATCATTTGTTTCGCATGGATTTGAAGCTAAACCTTCTACATCGCATTGATTTGAAGCTAAATCATGTGTCTCGCTTGGATTTGATGCTGTACCATCTACATCGCATTGATTTGAAGCTAAATCATGTGTTTCGCTCGGATTTGAAGCTAACTCGTTTGTTTCGCCTGCATTTGTAGCTATATCACTTATATCGCAAGTACTTGAAGCTAAATCATTTGTTCCGCATGGATCTGTAGCTAAGACTTCTAATTCGCATTGATTTGAAGCTAAAACATGGGTTTCGCATGGATTTGAAGTTAGCTCGCTTGTTTCGCATGCAGTTGAAGCTAAATCATATTTATGACAAGTATCTGAATCTACACCATTTGTTTCGCACTGATTTGAAGCTAACTCGTTTGTTTCTCCTGCATTTGAAGCTATATCACTTATATCGCAAGTACCTGAACCTAAATCATGTGTTTCGCATGGATTAGAAGCTAAGGCTTATACTTCGGATCCATTTGAAGCTAAATGTTGTGTATCGCATGGATTTTGAAGCTAACTCGCTTGATTCGTCAGCATTTGAAGCTATATCACTTATATCGCAAGTATCTGAAGCTAAATCATTTGTTTCGCATGGATTTGAAGCTAAGCCTTCTACTTCGTATCGATTTGAAGCTAAATGATATGTATCGCATGGATTTTGAACCTACCCCGTTTGATTCGTCTGCATTTGCAGCTATATCACTTATATCCCAAGTGTTTGAAGCTAAATCATTTGTTTCGCATGGATTTGAAGCTAAACCTCCTACATCGCATTGATTTGAAGCTAAATCGTGTGTTTCGCTTGGATTTGAATATATACCTTCTACATAGTATTGGTTTCAAGCTTAATCACGTGTTTTGCATGGATTTGAAGCTAACTCGTTTGTTTCCCCTGCATTTGAAGCTATATCACTTGTAACGCAAGTATCTGAACCTAAATCATTTGTTTCGCATCGATTTGAAGCTAAGCCTTCTACTTCGTATCGATTTGAAGCTAAATGATATGTATCGAATGGATTTTGAACCTACCCCGTTTGATTCGTCTGCATTTGCAGCTATATCACTTATATCCCAAGTGTTTGAAGCTAAATCATTTGTTTCGCATGGATTTGAAGCTAAACCTTCTACATCGCATTGATTTGCAGCTAAATCATGTGTTTCGCATGGATTTGAAGCTAACTCGTTTGTTCCGCGTGCATTTGAAGCTATATCACTCATATCCCAAGTGTTTGGAGGTAAATCATTTGTTTCGCAAGGATTTGAAGCTAAACCTTCTACATCGCATTGATTTGAAGCTAAATCATGTGTCTCGCTTGGATTTGATGCTAAACCATCTACATCGCATTGATTTGAAGCTAAATCATGTGTTTCGCTTGGATTTGAACCTAACTCGTTTGTTTCGCCTGCATTTGTAGCTATATCACTTATATCGCAAGTACTTGAAGCTAAATTATTTGTTCCGCATGGATCTGTGGCTAAGACTTCTAATTCGCATTGATTTGAAGCTAAAACATGTGTTTCGCATGGATTTGAAGTTAACTCGCTTGTTTCGCATGCAGTTGAAGCTAAATCATATTTATGACAAGTATCTGAATCTACACCATTTGTTTCGCACTGATTTGAAGCTAACTCGTTTGTTTCTCCTGCATTTGAAGCTATATCACTTATGTCGCAAGTACCTGAACCTAAATCATGTGTTTCGCATGGATTAGAAGCTAAGGCTTATACTTCGGATCTATTTGAAGCTAAATGTTGTGTATCGCATGGATTTTGAAGCTAACTCGCTTGATTCGTCAGCATTTGAAGCTATATCACTTATATCGCAAGTATCTGAAGCTAAATCATTTGTTTCGCATGGATTTGAAGCTAAGCCTTCTACTTCGTATCGATTTGAAGCTAAATGATATGTATCGCATGGATTTGGATCCTACCCCGTTTGATTCGTCTGCATTTGCAGATATATTACTTATACCCCAAGTGTTTGGAGTTAAATCATTTGTTTCGCATGGATTTGAAGCTAAACCTTCAACATCGCATTGATTTGCAGCTAAATCATGTGTTTCGCAAGGATTTGAATCTAACTCGTTAGTTTCGCCTGCATTTGAGGCTATGTCAATATATCGCAAGTATCTGAACCTAAATCATTTGTTTCGCATCGATTTGAAGCTAAGCTTTCTACTTCGTATCGATTTGAAGCTAAATGATATGTATCGCATGGATTTTGAACCTACCACGTTTGATTCGTCTGCATTTGCAGCTATATCACTTATATCCCAAGTCTTTGAAGCTAAATCATGTGTTTCGCTTGGATTTGAGGCTAAACCTTCTACATCGCATTGATTTGCAGCTAAATCATGTGTTTCGCATGGATTTAAATCTAACTCGTTAGTTTCGCCTGCATTTGAAGCTATATCAATATATCGCAAGTATCTGAACCTAAATCATTTGTTTCGCATCGATTTGAAGCTAAGCTTCCTACTTCGTATCGATTTGAAGCTAAATGATATGTATCGCATGGATTTTGAACCTACCACGTTTGATTCGTCTGCATTTGCAGTTATATCACTTATATCCCAAGTGTTTGAAGCTAAATCATTTGTTTCGCATGGATTTGAAGCTAAACCTTCTACATCGCATTGATTCGAAACTAAATCATGTGTTTTGCTTGGATTTGAAGCTAACTCGTTTGTTTCCCCTGCATTTGAAGCTATATCGCTTATAACGCAAGTATCTGATGCTCAATCATTTGTTTCGCATGGATTTGAAGCTAAACCTTCTACATCGCATTGATTTGCAGCTAAATCATGTGTTTCGCATGGATTTGAAGCTAACTCGTTTGTTCCGCGTGCATTTGAAGCTATATCACTCATATCCCAAGTGTTTGGAGGTAAATCATTTGTTTCGCAAGGATTTGAAGCTAAACCTTCTACATCGCATTGATTTGAAGCTAAATCATGTGTCTCGCTTGGATTTGATGCTAAACCATCTACATCGCATTGATTTGAAGCTAAATCATGTGTTTCGCTTGGATTTGAAGCTAATTCGTTTGTTTCGCCTGCATTTGTAGCTATATCACTTATATCGCAAGTACTTGAAGCTAAATCATTCGTTCCGCATGGATCTGTGGCTAAGACTTCTAATTCGCATTGATTTGAAGCTAAAACATGTGTTTCGCATGGATTTGAAGTTAACTCGCTTGTTTCGCATGCAGTTGAAGCTAAATCATATTTATGACAAGTATCTGAATCTACACCATTTGTTTCGCACTGATTTGAAGCTAACTCGTTTGTTTCTCCTGCATTTGAAGCTATATCACTTATATCGCAAGTACCTGAACCTAAATCATGTGTTTCGCATGGATTAGAAGCTAAGGCTTATACTTCGGATCTATTTGAAGCTAAATGTTGTGTATCGCATGTATTTTGAATCTAACTCGCTTGATTCGTCAGCATTTGAAGCTATATCACTTATATCGCAAGTATCTGAAGCTAAATCATTTGTTTCGCATGGATTTGAAGCTAAGCCTTCTACTTCGTATCGATTTGAAGCTAAATGATATGTATCGCATGGATTTTGAACCTACCCCGTTTGATTCGTCTGCATTTGCAGCTATATCACTTATATCCCAAGTGTTTGAAGCTAAATCATTTGTTTCGCATGGATTTGAAGCTAAACCTCCTACATCGCATTGATTTGAAGCTAAATCATGTGTTTCGCTTGGATTTGAAGCTAACTCGTTTGTTTCTCCTGCATTTGAAGCTATATCACTTACAACGCAAGTATCTGATGCTCAATCATTTGTTTCGCATGGATTTGAAGCTAAGCCTTCTACTTCGTATCGATTTGAAGCTAAATGATATGTATCGCATGGATTTTGAACCTACCCCGTTTGATTCGTCTGCATTTGCAGCTATATTACTTATACCCCAAGTGTTTGAAGCTAAATCATGTGTTTCGCTTGGATTTGAAGCTAAACCTTCTACATCGCATTGATTTGCAGCTAAATCATGTGTTTCGCATGGATTTAAATCTAACTCGTTTGTTTCCCCTGCATTTGAAGCTATATCAATATATCGCAAGTATCTGAACCTAAATCATGTTTCGCATGGATTTGAAGCTAAGCCTTCTACTTCGAATCGATTTGAAGCTAAATGATATGTATCGCATGGATTTTGAACCTACCCCGTCGGATTCGTCTGCATTTGCAGATATATTACTTATACCCCAAGTGTTTGGAGTTAAATCATTTGTTTCGCATGGATTTGAAGCTAAACCTTCAACACCGCATTGATTTGCAGCTAAATCATGTGTTTCGCAAGGATTTGAATCTAACTCGTTAGTATCGCCTGCATTTGAGGCTATGTCAATATATCGCAAGTATCTGAACCTAAATCATTTGTTTCGCATCGATTTGAAGCTAAGCTTTCTACTTCGTATCGAATTGAAGCTAAATGATATGTATCGCATGGATTTTGAACCTACCACGTTTGATTCGTCTGCATTTGCAGCTATATCACTTATATCCCAAGTGTTTGAAGCTAAATCATTTGTTTCGCATGGATTTGAAGCTAAACCTTCTACATCGCATTGATTCGAAACTAAATCATGTGTTTTGCTTGGATTTGAAGCTAACTCGTTTGTTTCCCCTGCATTTGAAGCTATATCGCTTATAACGCAAGTATCTGATGCTCAATCATTTGTTTCGCATGGATTTGAAGCTAAACCTTCTACATCGCATTGATTTGCAGCTAAATCATGTGTTTCGCATGGATTTGAAGCTAACTCGTTTGTTCCGCGTGCATTTGAAGCTATATCACTCATATCCCAAGTGTTTGGAGGTAAATCATTTGTTTCGCAAGGATTTGAAGCTAAACCTTCTACATCGCATTGATTTGAAGCTAAATCATGTGTCTCGCTTGGATTTGATGCTAAACCATCTACATCGCATTGATTTGAAGCTAAATCATGTGTTTCGCTTGGATTTGAACCTAACTCGTTTGTTTCGCCTGCATTTGTAGCTATATCACTTATATCGCAAGTACTTGAAGCTAAATTATTTGTTCCGCATGGATCTGTGGCTAAGACTTCTAATTCGCATTGATTTGAAGCTAAAACATGTGTTTCGCATGGATTTGATGTTAACTCGCTTGTTTCGCATGCAGTTATAGCTAAATCATATTTATGACAAGTATCTGAATCTACACCATTTGTTTCGCACTGATTTGAAGCTAACTCGTTTGTTTCTCCTGCATTTGAAGCTATATCACTTATGTCGCAAGTACCTGAACCTAAATCATGTGTTTCGCATGGATTAGAAGCTAAGGCTTATACTTCGGATCTATTTGAAGCTAAATGTTGTGTATCGCATGGATTTTGAAGCTAACTCGCTTGATTCGTCAGCATTTGAAGCTATATCACTTATATCGCAAGTATCTGAAGCTAAATCATTTGTTTCGCATGGATTTGAAGCTAAGCCTTCTACTTCGTATCGATTTGAAGCTAAATGATATGTATCGCATGGATTTGGATCCTACCCCGTTTGATTCGTCTGCATTTGCAGCTATATCACTTATATCCCAAGTGTTTGAAGCTAAATCATTTGTTTCGCATGGATTTGAAGCTAAAACTTCTACATCGCATTGATTTGAAGCTAAATCATGTGTTTCGCTTGGATTTGAAGCTAACTCGTTTCGTTTCCCCTGCATTTGAAGCTATATCACTTATAACGCAAGTATCTGAACCTAAATCATTTGTTTCGCATCGATTTGAAGCTAAGCCTTCTACTTCGTATCGATTTGAAGCTAAATGATATGTATCGAATGGATTTTGAACCTACCCCGTTTGATTCGTCTGCATTTGCAGCTATATCACTTATATCCCAAGTGTTTGAAGCTAAATCATTTGTTTCGCATGGATTTGAAGCTAAACCTTCTACATCGCATTGATTTGAAGCTAAATCATGTGTTTCGCTTGGATTTGAAGCTAACTCGTTTGTTTCCCCTGCATTTGAAGCTATATCACTTATAACGCAAGAATCTGATGCTCAATCATTTGTTTCGCATGGATTTGAAGCTAAACCTTCTACATCGCATTGATTTGCAGCTAAATCATGTGTTTCGCGTGGATTTGAAGCTAACTCGTTTGTTCCGCGTGCATTTGAAGCTATATCACTCATATCCCAAGTGTTTGAAGCTAAATCATTTGTTTCGCCTGGATTTGAAGCTAAACCTTCTACATTGCATTGATTTGAAGCTAAATCATGTGTCTCGCTTGGATTTGATGCTAAACCATCTACATCGCATTGATTTGAAGCTAAATCATGTGTTTCGCTTGGATTTGAAGCTAACTCGTTTGTTTCCCCTGCATTTGAAGCTATATCACTTACAACGCAAGTATCTGATGCTCAATCATTTGTTTCGCATGGATTTGAAGCTAAGCCTTCTACTTCGTATCGATTTGAAGCTAAATGATATGTATCGCATGGATTTTGAACCTACCCCGTTTGATTCGTCTGCATTTGCAGCTATATTACTTATACCCCAAGTGTTTGAAGCTAAATCATGTGTTTCGCTTGGATTTGAAGCTAAACCTTCTACATCGCATTGATTTGCAGCTAAATCATGTGTTTCGCATGGATTTAAATCTAACTCGTTAGTTTCGCCTGCATTTGAAGCTATATCAATATATCGCAAGTATCTGAACCTAAATCATTTGTTTCGCATCGATTTGAAGCTAAGCCTTCTACTTCGTATCGATTTGAAGCTAAATGATATGTATCGAATGGATTTTGAACCTACCCCGTTTGATTCTTCTGCATTTGCAGCTATATCACTTATATCCCAAGTGTTTGAAGCTAAATCATTTGTTTCGCATGGATTTGAAGCTAAACCTTCTACATCGCATTGATTCGAAACTAAATCATGTGTTTTGCTTGGATTTGAAGCTAACTCGTTTGTTTCCCCTGCATTTGAAGCTATATCGCTTATAACGCAAGTATCTGATGCTCAATCATTTGTTTCGCATGGATTTGAAGCTAAACCTTCTACATCGCATTGATTTGCAGCTAAATCATGTGTTTCGCATGGATTTGAAGCTAACTCGTTTGTTCCGCGTGCATTTGAAGCTATATCACTCATATCCCAAGTGTTTGAAGCTAAATCATTTGTTTCGCCTGGATTTGAAGCTAAACCTTCTACATTGCATTGATTTGAAGCTAAATCATGTGTCTCGCTTGGATTTGATGCTAAACCATCTACATCGCATTGATTTGAAGCTAAATCATGTGTTTCGCTTGGATTTGAAGCTAACTCGTTTGTTTCCCCTGCATTTGAAGCTATATCACTTACAACGCAAGTATCTGCTGCTCAATCATTTGTTTCGCATGGATTTGAAGCTAAGCCTTCTACTTCGTATCGATTTGAAGCTAAATGATATGTATCGCATGGATTTTGAACCTACCCCGTTTGATTCGTCTGCATTTGCAGCTATATTACTTATACCCCAAGTGTTTGAAGCTAAATCATGTGTTTCGCTTGGATTTGAAGCTAAACCTTCTACATCGCATTTATTTGAAGCTAAATCATCTTTTTCGCATGGATTTGAAGCTAACTCGTTTGTTTGTCCTGCATTTGAAGCTATCTCGCTTGTATCACATCTATCTGATGCTAAATCAGTTGTGTCGCATGGATTTGAAGCTAAACCTACTACATCGCATTGATTTGAAGCTAAATCATGTGTTTCGCTTGGATTTGAAGCTAAACCTTCTACATTGCATTGATTTGAAGCTAAATCATGTGTTTCGCTTGGATTTCAGGCTAAACCTTCTGCATCGCATTGATTTGAAGCTAAATCATGTGTTTCGCTTGGATTTGAAGCTAACTCGTTTGTTTCCCCTGCATTTGAAGCTATATTACTTATAACGCAAGTATCTGATGCTCAATCATTTGTTTCGCATGGATTTGAAGCTAAACCTTCTACATCGCATTGATTTGCAGCTAAATCATGTGTTTCGCATGGATTTAAATCTAACTCGTTAGTTTCGCCTGCATTTGAAGCTATATCAATATATCGCAAGTATCTGAACCTAAATCATTTGTTCCGCATGGATTTGAAGCTAAGCCTTCTACTTCGTATCGATGTGAAGCTAAATGATATGTATCGCATGGATTTTGAACCTACCCCGTTTGATTCGTCTGCATTTGCAGATATATTACTTATACCCCAAGTGTTTGGAGTTAAATCATTTGTTTCGCATGGATTTGAAGCTAAACCTTCAACATCGCATTGATTTGCAGCTAAATCATGTGTTTCGCAAGGATTTGAATCTAACTCGTTAGTTTCGCCTGCATTTGAGGCTATGTCAATATATCGCAAGTATCTGAACCTAAATCATTTGTTTCGCATCGATTTGAAGCTAAGCTTTCTACTTCGTATCGTTTTGAAGCTAAATGATATGTATCGCATGGATGTTGAACCTACCACGTTTGATTCGTCTGCATTTGCAGCTATTTCACTTATATCCCAAGTGTTTGAAGCTAAATCATTTGTTTCGCATGGATTTGAAGCTAAATCTTCTACATCGCATTGATTCGAAACTAAATCATGTGTTTTGCTTGGATTTGAAGCTAACTCGTTTGTTTCCCCTGCATTTGAAGCTATATCGCTTATAACGCAAGTATCTGATGCTCAATCATTTGTTTCGCATGGATTTGAAGCTAAACCTTCTACATCGCATTGATTTGCAGCTAAATCATGTGTTTCGCATGGATTTGAAGCTAACTCGTTTGTTCCGCGTGCATTTGAAGCTATATCACTCATATCCCAAGTGTTTGAAGCTAAATCATTTCTTTCGCATGGATTTGAAGCTAAACCTTCTACATCGCATTGATTTGAAGCTAAATCATGTGTTTCGCTTGGATTTGAAGCTAGCTCGTTTGTTTCCCCTGCATTTGAAGCTATATCACTTATAACGCAAGTATCTGAACCTAAATCATTTGTTTCGCATCGATTTGAAGCTAAGCCTTCTACTTCGTATCGATTTGAAGCTAAATGATATGTATCGAATGGATTTTGAACCTACCCCGTTTGATTCTTCTGCATTTGCAGCTATATCACTTATATCCCAAGTGTTTGAAGCTAAATCATTTGTTTCGCATGGATTTGAAGCTAAACCTTCAACATCGCATTGATTTGCAGCTAAATCATGTGTTTCGCAAGGATTTGAATCTAACTCGTTAGTTTCGCCTGCATTTGAGGCTATGTCAATATATCGCAAGTATCTGAACCTAAATCATTTGTTTCGCATCGATTTGAAGCTAAGCTTTCTACTTCGTATCGATTTGAAGCTAAATGATATGTATCGCATGGATTTTGAACCTACCACGTTTGATTCGTCTGCATTTGCAGCTATATCACTTATATCCCAAGTCTTTGAAGCTAAATCATGTGTTTCGCTTGGATTTGAGGCTAAACCTTCTACATCGCATTGATTTGCAGCTAAATCATGTGTTTCGCATGGATTTAAATCTAACTCGTTAGTTTCGCCTGCATTTGAAGCTATATCAATATATCGCAAGTATCTGAACCTAAATCATTTGTTTCGCATGGATTTGAAGCTAAGCCTTCTACTTCGTATCGATTTGAAGCTAAATGATATGTATCGCATGGATTTTGAACCTACCCCGTTTGATTCGTCTGCATTTGCAGATATATTATTTATACCCCAAGTGTTTGGAGTTAAATCATTTGTTTCGCATGGATTTGAAGCTAAACCTTCAACATCGCATTGATTTGCAGCTAAATCATGTGTTTCGCAAGGATTTGAATCTAACTCGTTAGTTTCGCCTGCATTTGAGGCTATGTCAATATATCGCAAGTATCTGAACCTAAATCATTTGTTTCGCATCGATTTGAAGCTAAGCTTTCTACTTCGTATCGATTTGAAGCTAAATGATATGTATCGCATGGATTTTGAACCTACCCCGTTTGATTCGTCTGCATTTGCAGATATATTACTTATACCCCAAGTGTTTGGTGTTAAATCATTTGTTTCGCATGGATTTGAAGCTAAACCTTCTACATCGCATTGATTTGCAGCTAAATCATGTGTTTCGCATGGATTTAAATCTAACTCGTTAGTTTCGCCTGCATTTGAAGCTATATCAATATATCGCAAGTATCTGAACCTAAATCATTTGTTTCGCATGGATTTGAAGCTAAGCCTTCTACTTCGTATCGATTTGAAGCTAAATGATATGTATCGCATGGATTTTGAACCTACCCCGTTTGATTCGTCTGCATTTGCAGATATATTACTTATACCCCAAGTGTTTGGAGTTAAATCATTTGTTTCGCATGGATTTGAAGCTAAACCTTCTACATCGCATTGATTTGCAGCTAAATCATGTGTTTCGCATGGATTTGAAGCTAACTCGTTTGTTCCGCGTGCATTTGAAGCTATATCACTCATATCCCAAGTGTTTGGAGGTAAATCATTTGTTTCGCCTGGATTTGAAGCTAAACCTTCTACATTGCATTGATTTGAAGCTAAATCATGTGTCTCGCTTGGATTTGATGCTAAACCATCTACATCGCATTGATTTGAAGCTAAATCATGTGTTTCGCTTGGATTTGAAGCTAACTCGTTTGTTTCCCCTGCATTTGAAGCTATATCACTTACAACGCAAGTATCTGATGCTCAATCATTTGTTTCGCATGGATTTGAAGCTAAGCCTTCTACTTCGTATCGATTTGAAGCTAAATGATATGTATCGCATGGATTTTGAACCTACCCCGTTTGATTCGTCTGCATTTGCAGCTATATTACTTATAACCCAAGTGTTTGAAGCTAAATCATGTGTTTCGCTTGGTTTTGAAGCTAAACCTTCTACATCGCATTTATTTGAAGCTAAATCATCTTTTTCGCATGGATTTGAAGCTAACTCGTTTGTTTGTCCTGCATTTGAAGCTATCTCGCTTGTATCGCATGTATCTGATGCTAAATCAGCTGTGTCGCATGGATTTGAAGCTAAACCTACTACATCGCATTGATTTGAAGCTAAATCATGTGTTTCGCTTGGATTTGAAGCTAAACCTTCTACATTGCATTGATTTGAAGCTAAATCATGTGTTTCGCTTGGATTTGAGGCTAAACCTTCTACATCGCATTGATTTGAAGCTAAATCATGTGTTTCGCTTGGATTTGAAGCTAACTCGTTTGTTTCCCCTGCATTTGAAGCCATATTACTTATAACGCAAGTATCTGAAGCTAAATCATGTGTCTCGCTTGGATTTGATGCTAAACCATCTACATCGCATTGATTTGAAGCTAAATCATGTGTTTCGCTTGGATTTGAAGCTAACTCGTTTGTTTCCCCTGCATTTGAAGCTATATCACTTACAACGCAAGTATCTGATGCTCAATCATTTGTTTCGCATGGATTTGAAGCTAAGCCTTCTACTTCGTATCGATTTGAAGCTAAATGATATGTATCGCATGGATTTTGAACCTACCCCGTTTGATTCGTCTGCATTTGCAGCTATATTACTTATAACCCAAGTGTTTGAAGCTAAATCATGTGTTTCGCTTGGTTTTGAAGCTAAACCTTCTACATCGCATTTATTTGAAGCTAAATCATCTTTTTCGCATGGATTTGAAGCTAACTCGTTTGTTTGTCCTGCATTTGAAGCTATCTCGCTTGTATCGCATGTATCTGATGCTAAATCAGCTGTGTCGCATGGATTTAAAGCTAAACCTACTACATCGCATTGATTTGAAGCTAAATCATGTGTTTCGCTTGGATTTGAAGCTAAACCTTCTACATTGCATTGATTTGAAGCTAAATCATGTGTTTCGCTTGGATTTGAGGCTAAACCTTCTACATCGCATTGATTTGAAGCTAAATGATATGTATCGAATAGATTTTGAACCTACCCCGTTTGATTCTTCTGCATTTGCAGCTATATCACTTATATCCCAAGTGTTTGAAGCTAAATCATTTGTTTCGCATGGATTTGAAGCTAAACCTTCTACATCGCATTGATTCGAAACTAAATCATGTGTTTTGCTTGGATTTGAAGCTAACTCGTTTGTTTCCCCTGCATTTGAAGCTATATCGCTTATAACGCAAGTATCTGATGCTCAATCATTTGTTTCGCATGGATTTGAAGCTAAACCTTCTACATCGCATTGATTTGCAGCTAAATCATGTGTTTCGCATGGATTTGAAGCTAACTCGTTTGTTCCGCGTGCATTTGAAGCTATATCACTCATATCCCAAGTGTTTGAAGCTAAATCATTTGTTTCGCCTGGATTTGAAGCTAAACCTTCTACATTGCATTGATTTGAAGCTAAATCATGTGTCTCGCTTGGATTTGATGCTAAACCATCTACATCGCATTGATTTGAAGCTAAATCATGTGTTTCGCTTGGATTTGAAGCTAACTCGTTTGTTTCCCCTGCATTTGAAGCTATATCACTTACAACGCAAGTATCTGATGCTCAATCATTTGTTTCGCATGGATTTGAAGCTAAGCCTTCTACTTCGTATCGATTTGAAGCTAATTGATATGTATCGCATGGATTTTGAACCTACCCCGTTTGATTCGTCTGCATTTGCAGCTATATTACTTATACCCCAAGTGTTTGAAGCTAAATCATGTGTTTCGCTTGGATTTGAAGCTAAACCTTCTACATCGCATTTATTTGAAGCTAAATCATCTTTTTCGCATGGATTTGAAGCTAACTCGTTTGTTTGTCCTGCATTTGAAGCTATCTCGCTTGTATCACATCTATCTGATGCTAAATCAGTTGTGTCGCATGGATTTGAAGCTAAACCTACTACATCGCATTGATTTGAAGCTAAATCATGTGTTTCGCATGGATTTGAAGCTAAACCTTCTACATCGCATTGATTTGCAGCTAAATCATGTGTTTCGCATGGATTTAAATCTAACTCGTTAGTTTCGCCTGCATTTGAAGCTATATCAATATATCGCAAGTATCTGAACCTAAATCATTTGTTCCGCATGGATTTGAAGCTAAGCCTTCTACTTCGTATCGATGTGAAGCTAAATGATATGTATCGCATGGATTTTGAACCTACCCCGTTTGATTCGTCTGCATTTGCAGATATATTACTTATACCCCAAGTGTTTGGAGTTAAATCATTTGTTTCGCATGGATTTGAAGCTAAACCTTCAACATCGCATTGATTTGCAGCTAAATCATGTGTTTCGCAAGGATTTGAATCTAACTCGTTAGTTTCGCCTGCATTTGAGGCTATGTCAATATATCGCAAGTATCTGAACCTAAATCATTTGTTTCGCATCGATTTGAAGCTAAGCTTTCTACTTCGTATCGTTTTGAAGCTAAATGATATGTATCGCATGGATTTTGAACCTACCACGTTTGATTCGTCTGCATTTGCAGCTATTTCACTTATATCCCAAGTGTTTGAAGCTAAATCATTTGTTTCGCATGGATTTGAAGCTAAATCTTCTACATCGCATTGATTCGAAACTAAATCATGTGTTTTGCTTGGATTTGAAGCTAACTCGTTTGTTTCCCCTGCATTTGAAGCTATATCGCTTATAACGCAAGTATCTGATGCTCAATCATTTGTTTCGCATGGATTTGAAGCTAAACCTTCTACATCGCATTGATTTGCAGCTAAATCATGTGTTTCGCATGGATTTGAAGCTAACTCGTTTGTTCCGCGTGCATTTGAAGCTATATCACTCATATCCCAAGTGTTTGAAGCTAAATCATTTCTTTCGCATGGATTTGAAGCTAAACCTTCTACATCGCATTGATTTGAAGCTAAATCATGTGTTTCGCTTGGATTTGAAGCTAACTCGTTTGTTTCCCCTGCATTTGAAGCTATATCACTTATAACGCAAGTATCTGAACCTAAATCATTTGTTTCGCATCGATTTGAAGCTAAGCCTTCTACTTCGTATCGATTTGAAGCTAAATGATATGTATCGAATGGATTTTGAACCTACCCCGTTTGATTCTTCTGCATTTGCAGCTATATCACTTATATCCCAAGTGTTTGAAGCTAAATCATTTGTTTCGCATGGATTTGAAGCTAAACCTTCAACATCGCATTGATTTGCAGCTAAATCATGTGTTTCGCAAGGATTTGAATCTAACTCGTTAGTTTCGCCTGCATTTGAGGCTATGTCAATATATCGCAAGTATCTGAACCTAAATCATTTGTTTCGCATCGATTTGAAGCTAAGCTTTCTACTTCGTATCGATTTGAAGCTAAATGATATGTATCGCATGGATTTTGAACCTACCACGTTTGATTCGTCTGCATTTGCAGCTATATCACTTATATCCCAAGTCTTTGAAGCTAAATCATGTGTTTCGCTTGGATTTGAGGCTAAACCTTCTACATCGCATTGATTTGCAGCTAAATCATGTGTTTCGCATGGATTTAAATCTAACTCGTTAGTTTCGCCTGCATTTGAAGCTATATCAATATATCGCAAGTATCTGAACCTAAATCATTTGTTTCGCATGGATTTGAAGCTAAGCCTTCTACTTCGTATCGATTTGAAGCTAAATGATATGTATCGCATGGATTTTGAACCTACCCCGTTTGATTCGTCTGCATTTGCAGATATATTATTTATACCCCAAGTGTTTGGAGTTAAATCATTTGTTTCGCATGGATTTGAAGCTAAACCTTCAACATCGCATTGATTTGCAGCTAAATCATGTGTTTCGCAAGGATTTGAATCTAACTCGTTAGTTTCGCCTGCATTTGAGGCTATGTCAATATATCGCAAGTATCTGAACCTAAATCATTTGTTTCGCATCGATTTGAAGCTAAGCTTTCTACTTCGTATCGATTTGAAGCTAAATGATATGTATCGCATGGATTTTGAACCTACCCCGTTTGATTCGTCTGCATTTGCAGATATATTACTTATACCCCAAGTGTTTGGTGTTAAATCATTTGTTTCGCATGGATTTGAAGCTAAACCTTCTACATCGCATTGATTTGCAGCTAAATCATGTGTTTCGCATGGATTTAAATCTAACTCGTTAGTTTCGCCTGCATTTGAAGCTATATCAATATATCGCAAGTATCTGAACCTAAATCATTTGTTTCGCATGGATTTGAAGCTAAGCCTTCTACTTCGTATCGATTTGAAGCTAAATGATATGTATCGCATGGATTTTGAACCTACCCCGTTTGATTCGTCTGCATTTGCAGATATATTACTTATACCCCAAGTGTTTGGAGTTAAATCATTTGTTTCGCATGGATTTGAAGCTAAACCTTCTACATCGCATTGATTTGCAGCTAAATCATGTGTTTCGCATGGATTTGAAGCTAACTCGTTTGTTCCGCGTGCATTTGAAGCTATATCACTCATATCCCAAGTGTTTGGAGGTAAATCATTTGTTTCGCCTGGATTTGAAGCTAAACCTTCTACATTGCATTGATTTGAAGCTAAATCATGTGTCTCGCTTGGATTTGATGCTAAACCATCTACATCGCATTGATTTGAAGCTAAATCATGTGTTTCGCTTGGATTTGAAGCTAACTCGTTTGTTTCCCCTGCATTTGAAGCTATATCACTTACAACGCAAGTATCTGATGCTCAATCATTTGTTTCGCATGGATTTGAAGCTAAGCCTTGTACTTCGTATCGATTTGAAGCTAAATGATATGTATCGCATGGATTTTGAACCTACCCCGTTTGATTCGTCTGCATTTGCAGCTATATTACTTATAACCCAAGTGTTTGAAGCTAAATCATGTGTTTCGCTTGGTTTTGAAGCTAAACCTTCTACATCGCATTTATTTGAAGCTAAATCATCTTTTTCGCATGGATTTGAAGCTAACTCGTTTGTTTGTCCTGCATTTGAAGCTATCTCGCTTGTATCGCATGTATCTGATGCTAAATCAGCTGTGTCGCATGGATTTGAAGCTAAACCTACTACATCGCATTGATTTGAAGCTAAATCATGTGTTTCGCTTGGATTTGAAGCTAAACCTTCTACATTGCATTGATTTGAAGCTAAATCATGTGTTTCGCTTGGATTTGAGGCTAAACCTTCTACATCGCATTGATTTGAAGCTAAATCATGTGTTTCGCTTGGATTTGAAGCTAACTCGTTTGTTTCCCCTGCATTTGAAGCCATATTACTTATAACGCAAGTATCTGAAGCTAAATCATGTGTCTCGCTTGGATTTGATGCTAAACCATCTACATCGCATTGATTTGAAGCTAAATCATGTGTTTCGCTTGGATTTGAAGCTAACTCGTTTGTTTCCCCTGCATTTGAAGCTATATCACTTACAACGCAAGTATCTGATGCTCAATCATTTGTTTCGCATGGATTTGAAGCTAAGCCTTCTACTTCGTATCGATTTGAAGCTAAATGATATGTATCGCATGGATTTTGAACCTACCCCGTTTGATTCGTCTGCATTTGCAGCTATATTACTTATAACCCAAGTGTTTGAAGCTAAATCATGTGTTTCGCTTGGTTTTGAAGCTAAACCTTCTACATCGCATTTATTTGAAGCTAAATCATCTTTTTCGCATGGATTTGAAGCTAACTCGTTTGTTTGTCCTGCATTTGAAGCTATCTCGCTTGTATCGCATGTATCTGATGCTAAATCAGCTGTGTCGCATGGATTTAAAGCTAAACCTACTACATCGCATTGATTTGAAGCTAAATCATGTGTTTCGCTTGGATTTGAAGCTAAACCTTCTACATTGCATTGATTTGAAGCTAAATCATGTGTTTCGCTTGGATTTGAGGCTAAACCTTCTACATCGCATTGATTTGAAGCTAAATGATATGTATCGAATAGATTTTGAACCTACCCCGTTTGATTCTTCTGCATTTGCAGCTATATCACTTATATCCCAAGTGTTTGAAGCTAAATCATTTGTTTCGCATGGATTTGAAGCTAAACCTTCTACATCGCATTGATTCGAAACTAAATCATGTGTTTTGCTTGGATTTGAAGCTAACTCGTTTGTTTCCCCTGCATTTGAAGCTATATCGCTTATAACGCAAGTATCTGATGCTCAATCATTTGTTTCGCATGGATTTGCAGCTAAACCTTCTACATCGCATTGATTTGCAGCTAAATCATGTGTTTCGCATGGATTTGAAGCTAACTCGTTTGTTCCGCGTGCATTTGAAGCTATATCACTCATATCCCAAGTGTTTGAAGCTAAATCATTTGTTTCGCCTGGATTTGAAGCTAAACCTTCTACATTGCATTGATTTGAAGCTAAATCATGTGTCTCGCTTGGATTTGATGCTAAACCATCTACATCGCATTGATTTGAAGCTAAATCATGTGTTTCGCTTGGATTTGAAGCTAACTCGTTTGTTTCCCCTGCATTTGAAGCTATATCACTTACAACGCAAGTATCTGATGCTCAATCATTTGTTTCGCATGGATTTGAAGCTAAGCCTTCTACTTCGTATCGATTTGAAGCTAAATGATATGTATCGCATGGATTTTGAACCTACCCCGTTTGATTCGTCTGCATTTGCAGCTATATTACTTATACCCCAAGTGTTTGAAGCTAAATCATGTGTTTCGCTTGGATTTGAAGCTAAACCTTCTACATCGCATTTATTTGAAGCTAAATCATCTTTTTCGCATGGATTTGAAGCTAACTCGTTTGTTTGTCCTGCATTTGAAGCTATCTCGCTTGTATCGCATCTATCTGATGCTAAATCAGTTGTGTCGCATGGATTTGAAGCTAAACCTACTACATCGCATTGATTTGAAGCTAAATCATGTGTTTCGCTTGGATTTGAAGCTAAACCTTCTACATTGCATTGATTTGAAGCTAAATCATGTGTTTCGCTTGGATTTCAGGCTAAACCTTCTGCATCGCATTGATTTGAAGCTAAATCATTTGTTTCGCATGGATTTGAAGCTAAACCTTCTACATCGCATTGATTCGAAACTAAATCATGTGTTTTGCTTGGATTTGAAGCTAACTCGTTTGTTTCCCCTGCATTTGAAGCTATATCGCTTATAACGCAAGTATCTGATGCTCAATCATTTGTTTCGCATGGATTTGAAGCTAAACCTTCTACATCGCATTGATTTGCAGCTAAATCATGTGTTTCGCATGGATTTGAAGCTAACTCGTTTGTTCCGCGTGCATTTGAAGCTATATCACTCATATCCCAAGTGTTTGAAGCTAAATCATTTGTTTCGCCTGGATTTGAAGCTAAACCTTCTACATTGCATTGATTTGAAGCTAAATCATGTGTCTCGCTTGGATTTGATGCTAAACCATCTACATCGCATTGATTTGAAGCTAAACCATGTGTTTCGCTTGGATTTGAAGCTAACTCGTTTGTTTCCCCTGCATTTGAAGCTATATCACTTACAACGCAAGTATCTGATGCTCAATCATTTGTTTCGCATGGATTTGAAGCTAATCCTTCTACTTCGTATCGATTTGAAGCTAAATGATATGTATCGCATGGATTTTGAACCTACCCCGTTTGATTCGTCTGCATTTGCAGCTATATTACTTATACCCCAAGTGTTTGAAGCTAAATCATGTGTTTCGCTTGGATTTGAAGCTAAACCTTCTACATCGCATTTATTTGAAGCTAAATCATCTTTTTCGCATGGATTTGAAGCTAACTCGTTTGTTTGTCCTGCATTTGAAGCTATCTCGCTTGTATCGCATCTATCTGATGCTAAATCAGTTGTGTCGCATGGATTTGAAGCTAAACCTACTACATCGCATTGATTTGAAGCTAAATCATGTGTTTCGCTTGGATTTGAAGCTAAACCTTCTACATTGCATTGATTTGAAGCTAAATCATGTGTTTCGCTTGGATTTCAGGCTAAACCTTCTGCATCGCATTGATTTGAAGCTAAATCATGTGTTTCGCTTGGATTTGAAGCTAACTCGTTTGTTTCCCCTGCATTTGAAGCTATATCGCTTATAACGCAAGTATCTGATGCTCAATCATTTGTTTCGCATGGATTTGCAGCTAAACCTTCTACATCGCATTGATTTGCAGCTAAATCATGTGTTTCGCATGGATTTGAAGCTAACTCGTTTGTTCCGCGTGCATTTGAAGCTATATCACTCATATCCCAAGTGTTTGAAGCTAAATCATTTGTTTCGCCTGGATTTGAAGCTAAACCTTCTACATTGCATTGATTTGAAGCTAAATCATGTGTCTCGCTTGGATTTGATGCTAAACCATCTACATCGCATTGATTTGAAGCTAAATCATGTGTTTCGCTTGGATTTGAAGCTAAACCTTCTACATCGCATTGATTCGAAACTAAATCATGTGTTTTGCTTGGATTTGAAGCTAACTCGTTTGTTTCCCCTGCATTTGAAGCTATATCGCTTATAACGCAAGTATCTGATGCTCAATCATTTGTTTCGCATGGATTTGAAGCTAAACCTTCTACATCGCATTGATTTGCAGCTAAATCATGTGTTTCGCATGGATTTGAAGCTAACTCGTTTGTTCCGCGTGCATTTGAAGCTATATCACTCATATCCCAAGTGTTTGAAGCTAAATCATTTGTTTCGCCTGGATTTGAAGCTAAACCTTCTACATTGCATTGATTTGAAGCTAAATCATGTGTCTCGCTTGGATTTGATGCTAAACCATCTACATCGCATTGATTTGAAGCTAAATCATGTGTTTCGCTTGGATTTGAAGCTAACTCGTTTGTTTCCCCTGCATTTGAAGCTATATCACTTACAACGCAAGTATCTGATGCTCAATCATTTGTTTCGCATGGATTTGAAGCTAAGCCTTCTACTTCGTATCGATTTGAAGCTAAATGATATGTATCGCATGGATTTTGAACCTACCCCGTTTGATTCGTCTGCATTTGCAGCTATATTACTTATACCCCAAGTGTTTGAAGCTAAATCATGTGTATCGCTTGGATTTGAAGCTAAACCTTCTACATCGCATTTATTTGAAGCTAAATCATCTTTTTCGCATGGATTTGAAGCTAACTCGTTTGTTTGTCCTGCATTTGAAGCTATCTCGCTTGTATCGCATCTATCTGATGCTAAATCAGTTGTGTCGCATGGATTTGAAGCTAAACCTACTACATCGCATTGATTTGAAGCTAAATCATGTGTTTCGCTTGGATTTGAAGCTAAACCTTCTACATTGCATTGATTTGAAGCTAAATCATGTGTTTCGCTTGGATTTCAGGCTAAACCTTCTGCATCGCATTGATTTGAAGCTAAATCATGTGTTTCGCTTGGATTTGAAGCTAACTCGTTTGTTTCCCCTGCATTTGAAGCTATATTACTTATAACGCAAGTATCTGATGCTCAATCATTTGTTTCGCATGGATTTGAAGCTAAACCTTCTACATCGCATTGATTTGCAGCTAAATCATGTGTTTCGCATGGATTTAAATCTAACTCGTTAGTTTCGCCTGCATTTGAAGCTATATCAATATATCGCAAGTATCTGAACCTAAATCATTTGTTCCGCATGGATTTGAAGCTAAGCCTTCTACTTCGTATCGATGTGAAGCTAAATGATATGTATCGCATGGATTTTGAACCTACCCCGTTTGATTCGTCTGCATTTGCAGATATATTACTTATACCCCAAGTGTTTGGAGTTAAATCATTTGTTTCGCATGGATTTGAAGCTAAACCTTCAACATCGCATTGATTTGCAGCTAAATCATGTGTTTCGCAAGGATTTGAATCTAACTCGTTAGTTTCGCCTGCATTTGAGGCTATGTCAATATATCGCAAGTATCTGAACCTAAATCATTTGTTTCGCATAGATTTGAAGCTAAGCTTTCTACTTCGTATCGATTTGAAGCTATATGATATGTATCGCATGGATTTTGAACCTACCACGTTTGATTCGTCTGCATTTGCAGCTATTTCACTTATATCCCAAGTGTTTGAAGCTAAATCATTTGTTTCGCATGGATTTGAAGCTAAACCTTCTACATCGCATTGATTCGAAACTAAATCATGTGTTTTGCTTGGATTTGAAGCTAACTCGTTTGTTTCCCCTGCATTTGAAGCTATATGGCTTATAACGCAAGTATCTGATGCTCAATCATTTGTTTCGCATGGATTTGAAGCTAAACCTTCTACATCGCATTGATTTGCAGCTAAATCATGTGGTTCGCATGGATTTGAAGCTAACTCGTTTGTTCCGCGTGCATTTGAAGCTATATCACTCATATCCCAAGTGTTTGAAGCTAAATAATTTGTTTCGCATGGATTTGAAGCTAAACCTTCTACATCGCATTGATTTGAAGCTAAATCATGTGTTTCGCTTGGATTTGAAGCTAACTCGTTTGTTTCCCCGGCATTTGAAGCTATATCACTTATAACGCAAGTATCTGAACCTAAATCATTTGTTTCGCATCGATTTGAAGCTAAGCCTTCTACTTCGTATCGATTTGAAGCTAAATGATATGTATCGAATGGATTTTGAACCTACCCCGTTTGATTCTTCTGCATTTGCAGCTATATCACTTATATCCCAAGTGATTGAAGCTAAATCATTTGTTTCGCATGGATTTGAAGCTAAACCTTCTACATCGCATTGATTTGCAGCTAAATCATGTGTTTCGCAAGGATTTGAATCTAACTCGTTAGTTTCGCCTGCATTTGAGGCTATGTCAATATATCGCAAGTATCTGAACCTAAATCATTTGTTTCGCATCGATTTGAAGCTAAGCTTTCTACTTCGTATCGATTTGAAGCTAAATGATATGTATCGCATGGATTTTGAACCTACCACGTTTGATTCGTCTGCATTTGCAGCTATATCACTTATATCCCAAGTCTTTGAAGCTAAATCATGTGTTTCGCTTGGATTTGAGGCTAAACCTTCTACATCGCATTGATTTGCAGCTAAATCATGTGTTTCGCATGGATTTAAATCTAACTCGTTAGTTTCGCCTGCATTTGAAGCTATATCAATATATCGCAAGTATCTGAACCTAAATCATTTGTTTCGCATGGATTTGAAGCTAAGCCTACTACTTCGTATCGATTTGAAGCTAAATGATATGTATCGCATGGATTTTGAACCTACCCCGTTTGATTCGTCTGCATTTGCAGATATATTACTTATACCCCAAGTGTTTGGAGTTAAATCATTTGTTTCGCATGGATTTGAAGCTAAACCTTCTACATCGCATTGATTTGCAGCTAAATCATGTGTTTCGCATGGATTTAAATCTAACTCGTTAGTTTCGCCTGCATTTGAAGCTATATCAATATATCGCAAGTATCTGAACCTAAATCATTTGTTTCGCATGGATTTGAAGCTAAGCCTACTACTTCGTATCGATTTGAAGCTAAATGATATGTATCGCATGGATTTTGAACCTACCCCGTTTGATTCGTCTGCATTTGCAGATATATTACTTATACCCCAAGTGTTTGGAGTTAAATCATTTGTTTCGCATGGATTTGAAGCTAAACCTTCTACATCGCATTGATTTGCAGCTAAATCATGTGTTTCGCATGGATTTGAAGCTAACTCGTTTGTTCCGCGTGCATTTGAAGCTATATCACTCATATCCCAAGTGTTTGGAGGTAAATCATTTGTTTCGCAAGGATTTGAAGCTAAACCTTCTACATCGCATTGATTTGAAGCTAAATCATGTGTCTCGCTTGGATTTGATGCTAAACCATCTACATCGCATTGATTTGAAGCTAAATCATGTGTTTCGCTTGGATTTGAAGCTAACTCGTTTGTTTCTCCTGCATTTGAAGCTATATCACTTATATCGCAAGTACCTGAACCTAAATCATGTGTTTCGCATGGATTTGAAGCTAACTCGTTTGTTTTGCCTGCATGTGAAGCTGAATCATGTATTTCACAAGTATTTGAAGCTAAACCATTTGATTCGCTTGGACTTGAAGCTAAGCCTTCTACTTCGCATTAATTTGAAGCTAAATCATGTGTCTCGCATGGATTTGAAGTTAACTCGATTGTTTCGCCTGCAGCATTTGATGCTAAATCATGTGTTTCGTATCTATTTGAAGATAACTCGTGTGTTTCGAATGCAGTTGAAGCTAAATCATCTATATCACTAGTATTTGAAGCAAAACCATTTGTTTCTCATGGATTTGAAACTAAGCCTTCTACTTAGCTTTGATTTGAAGCTAAATCATGTGTTTCGCATGGATTTGAAGCCATCTCGTTTGTTTCGCCTGCATTTGAAGCTGAATCATGTATTTCTCAAGTATTTGAAGCTAAACCATTTGATTCGCTTGGACTTGAAGCTAAGCCTTCTACTTCGCATTAATTTGAAGCTAAATCATGTTTTCGCTTGGATTTGAAGCTAAGTCGTTTGTTTCGCATGGAGTTGAAGCTAAATCATGTATATCACAAGTATTTGAAGCTGATCCAATTGTTCCGCATGAATATTAATCTAAACCATGTGTTTCGCATGAATAATAATCTAAACCATGTGTTTCGCATGGATTTGAAGCTAAATCATTTGTTCCGCATGGATTTGAAGCTAAGCCTTCTACTTCGCATGGACTTGAAGGTAAATCATTTGTATAGCATATATTTGGATCTAACTCGTTTGTTTCTCCTGCATTTGATGCTATATCACTTATTTCGCAAGTATCTGAAGCTAAATCATTTGTGTCGTATGGATTTGAAGCTAAACCTTCTACATCGCATTGATTTGCAGCTAAATCATGTGTTTCGCATGGATTTGAAGGTAACTCGTTAGTTTCGCCTGCATTTGATGCCATATCACTTATATCGCAAGTATCTGAACCTAAATCATTTGTTTCGCATGGATTTGAAGCTAATCCTTCTCCGTCGCATTGATTTGGGAATAAACCATTTGTTTCGCATGGATTTGAAGCTGAATCATGTGTTTCGCATGGATTTGAAGCTAATTCGTTTGTTGTGCATACAGTTGAATCTAAATAACGTATGTCACAAGTATTTGTTGCTACACGATTTGTTTGGAATGGATTTGAAGCTAATCCTTCTACTTCGAATTGACTTGAAGCTAAACCATGTGTCCCGCATGAATTTGAAGCTAACTGGTTTGTTTCTCCTGCATTGGAAGCTATATCACTTATATCGCAGGTATCTGATGCTAAATCATTTGTTTCGCATGGATTTTAAGCTAAGCCTTCTACTTCGTATCGATTTGAAGCTAAATAACATGTGTCGCATGGATTTTGAAGCTAACTCGTTTCATTCGTCTGCATTTGAAGCTATATCACTTATATCTCTAGTGTTTGAAGCTAAATAATTTGTTTCGGATGGATTTGAAGCTAAACCTTCTAAATCGCATTGATTCGAAGATAATTCATGTGTCTTGTCTGGATTTGAAGCCAACTCGTTTGTTTCGCATGAAGTTGAAGCTAAATCATGTATATCACATGTATTTAGAGCTAAACCATTTGATTCACATAGATTTGAAGCTGTGCCATCTACTTCGCATTGATTTGAAGCTGAATCATGTGTTTCGCTTGGAATTGAATCTATCTGGTTTGTTTCGCCTACATTTGAAGCTGTATATCTTGAATCGCAAATATTTGAAGAAAAATCATGTGTTTCGCATGGATTTGAAGCTAAACCTTCTACATCGCATTGATTTGATGCTAAATCTTTTGTACCGCATGGATTTGAATCTAAAACTTCTACATCGCATTGATTTGCACCTAAATTATGTGTTTCGTATGGATTTGAAGCTAAACCTTCTAAATCGCATTTATTTGAAGCTAAATCATGTGATTCTCTTGGATTTGAAGCTAACACGTTTGTTTCGTCTGCATTTGAAGCTATATCACTTACATCGCAAGTATCTGAAGCTAAATCATTGGTTTCGCGTGGATTTGAAGCAAAACCTTCTACAACGCATTGATTGGAAGCTAAATCATGTGTTTCGCTTGGATTTAAAGCTATCTCGTTTGTTTCGCCTGCGTTTGAAGCTTTATCACTTATATCGCAAGTATCTGAACCTGAACCATTTGTTTCGCATGTATCTGAAACTAACTCGTTTGTTGCGCCTGCATGTGAAGCTATATCACTCTTAGATCGCAAGTATCTGGAGCTAAATTATTGGTTTCGCCTGGATTTGAAGCTAAACTTTCTACATCGCATTTAATTGCTGCTAAATTATGTGTTTCGCATGGATTTGAAGCTAAACCTTCTAAATCGCATTTATTTGAAGCTAAATCATGTGATTCTCTTGGATTTGAAGCTAACACGCTTGTTTCGTCTGCATTTGAAGCTATATCACTTACATCGCAAGTATCTGAACCTAAACCATATGTTTCGCATGGTTTTGAAGCCAAACCTTCTACATGGCATCGATTTGAAGCTAAATCATGTGTTTCGCATGGATTTGAAGCTAACTCATTTTTTTCGTCTGCATTTGAAGCTATATCACTTATATCGCAAGTATCTCATGCTAAATCATTGGTTTCGCATGGATTTGAAGCTAAGCCTCCTACATCGCATTGATTTGCTGCAAAATCATGTGTTTCGCATAGATTTGGAGCTAACTCGTTTGTTCCTCCTGCATTTGAAGCTATATCACTTATATCGCAAGTATCTGATCCTAAATCATTTGTGTCGCATTGATTTGAAGCTAAACATTCTACATCGCATTGATTTGAAGCTAACCCTTCTACATCGTATTGATTTGAATCAAAACCTTCTACATCGCATTGATTTGAAGCTAAATCATGTGTGTCGCATGGAGTTGAATCTAGCACGTTTATTTCGACTGCATTTGAACCTACATCTATTATATCGCAAGTATCTGAAGCTAAATCATTTGTTCCGCATGAATTTGAAGCTAAACCTTCTAAATCGCATAGATTTGAAGCTAGCTCGTTTGCTTCTTCTGCATTTGAAGCTATATCACTTATATCCCAAGTGTTTGAAGCTAAATCATTCGTTTCGCATGGATTTGAATCTAAACCTTGTACATCGCATTGATCTGAAGCTAAATCATGTGTGTCGCTTGAATTTGAAGCTAACCCTTCTACATCTCGTTGATTTGAAGCTAAATCATGTGTTTCGCTTGGATTTGAAGCTAACTCGTTTGTTTCGTCTGCGTTTGAAGCTATATAATTTATATCGCAAGTATCTGATGATAAATCATTTGTTTCGCATGGATTTGAAACTAAACCTTCTACATCGCTTTGATTTGCAGCTGCATCATGTGTTTCGCATGGACTTGAAGCTAACTCGTTTGTTTCGCATGCATTTGAAGCTATATCACTTATATCGCAAGTATTTGAAGAAAAATCATGTCTTTCGCATGGAGTTGTAGGTAGCTCGTTTGTTTCGTCTGCTTTTGAAGCTATATCACTTATACCGCACGTATCTGCTGTCAAATCAATTGTTTCGCCAGCATTTGAAGCTAAATCACATGTATCGTATGTATTTGAAGAAAAATCATTTGTTTCGCATGGATTTGAAGCTAAACCTTCTACATCGCATTGATTTGATAATAAATCTTGTGTACCGCATGGATTTGAAGCTAAGCCTTCTACATCGCATTGATTTGAAGTTAAATCATGTGTTTCGCATGGATTTGAAGCTAAACCATCTAAATCGCATTTATTTGAAGCTAAATCATGTAATTCTCTTGGATTTGAAGCTAACACGTTTGTTTCGTCTGCATTTGAAGTTATATCACTTATATCGCAAGTATCTGATGCTAATTCATTTGTTTCGCATGGATTTGAAGCTAAGCCTTCTACATCGCATAGATTTGAAGCTACCTCGTTTGTTTCGTCTGCATTTGAATCTATATCACTTATATCGCAAGTATCTCAAGCTAAATCATTGGTTTCGCATGGATTTGAAGCTAAACCTTCTACATCGTATAGATTTGAAGCTAGCTCGTTTGCTTCGTCGGCATTTGAAGCTTTATCACTTATATCGCAAGTATTTGAAGAAAAATCATTTGCTTTGCATGAATTTGAAGCTAACTCGTTTGTTTCGTTTGCATTTGAAGCTATATCACTTATATCGCAAGTATCTGAAGCTAAATCATTGGCTTCGCATGGATTTGAAGCTATGCCTTCTACTTCGCATCGGTTTGAAGCTAAACGATGTGTATCGCATGGATTTTGAAGCTAACTCGTTTGTTTTGTCTGAATTTGAAGCTATATCACTTATATCCCAAGTGTTTGAAGCTAAATCATTCGTTTCGCATGGATTTGAATCTAAACTTTCTACATCGCATTGATCTGAAGCTAAATCATGTGTGTCGCTTGAATTTGAAGCTAAACCTTCTAGATCTCATTGATTTGAAGCTAAATCATGTGTTTCGCTTGGATTTGAAGCTAACTCGTTTGTTTCGTCTGCATTTGAAGCTATATCACTTATATCGCACGTATCTGCTGCTAAATCAATTGTTTCCTCTGCATTTGAAGCTATATCACTTATATCGCAATTATCTGATGCGGAATCATTTGTTTCGCATGGATTTGAAGCTAATCCTTATAAATCGCATTTATTAGAAGCTAAATCGTGTGATTCGCTTGGATTTGAAGCTAACTCGTTTTGTTTTGTCTGCATTTGACGCTATATCACTTATGTCGCAAGTATCTGAACCTAAACCATATGTTTCGCATGGATTTGAAGCTAAACCTTCTACATGGCATCGATTTGAAGCTAAATCATGTGTTTCGCTTGGATATGAAGCCAACTCGTTTGTTTCGTCTGCATTTGAAGCTATATCACTTATATCGCAAGTATCTGAACCTAAACCATTTGTTTCGCATGTATCTGAAGCTAACTTGTTTGTTGCGTCTGCATGTGAAGCTGTATCATTTATATCGCAAGTATCTGATGCTAAATCATTTGTTTCGCATGGATTTGAAACTAAACCTTCTACATCGCATTGATTTACTGCTAAATCATGTGTTTCGCATGGATTTGAAGCGAAACCTTCTACATCGCATAGATTTGAAGCTTAAGCATGTGTTTTGCATGGATTTGAAGCTAACTCGATTGTTTCCCCTGCATTTGAAGCTATATCACTTATATCACAAGTATCTGATGCTGAATCATTTGTTTCGCATGGATTTGAAGCTAAACTTTCTAAACCGCATTTATTGGAAGCTAAATCATGTGTTTCGCTTGGATTTAAAGCTAACTCGGTTGTTTCGTCTGCATTTGAAGCTATATCACTTATATCGCAAGTATCTGAACTTAAATCATTTCTTTCTCATGGATCAGAAGCTAAGCCCTCTACCTCGCATTGATTTGAAGCTAAATCATGTGTACCGCATGGATTTTTAAACTAACTCGTTTGGTTCGTCTGCATTTGAAGCTATATCACTTATATCGCAAGTATTTGAAGTAAAATCGTGTGTTTTATATGGATTTGAAGCTAACTGGTTTGTTTCGTCTGCATTTAAAGCTATATCATTTACATCGCAAGTATCTGAACATAAATCATTTCTTTCGCATGGATGTTAAGCTAAGCCATCTACTTCGCATCGGTTTGAAGCGAAACGATGTGTATCGCATGGATTTGAAGCTAAAACTTCTACATTGCATTGATTTGAAGCTAAATCATGTGTATCGCACGGATTTTGAAGCTAACTCGTTTGTTTTGTCTGAATTTGAAGCTATATCACTTATATCCCAAGTGTTTGAAGCTAAATCATTCGTTTCGCATGGATTTGAATCTAAACCTTCTACATCGCATTGATCTGAAGCTAAATCATGTGTTTCGCTTGGATTTGAAGCTAACTCGTTTGTTTCGTCTGCATTTGAAGCTATATCACTTATATCGCACGTATCTGCTGCTAAATCAATTGTTTCGCCTGCATTTGAAGCTAAATCACTTGTATCGTATGTATTTGAAGAAAAATCATTTGTTTCGCATGGATTTGAAGCTAAACCTTCTACATACCATTTATATGGTGCTTAATCATGTGTTTTGCATGGATTTGAAGCTAACTCGTTTTTGTTTAGTCTGCATTTGACGCTATATCACTTATGTCGCAAGTATCTGAAGCTAACTCATTGGTTTCGTATGGATTTGAAGCTAAACCTTCTACATCGCATTGATTTGCTGCTAAATCATGTTTTTCGCATAGATTTGGAGCTGACTCGTGTGATCCTCCTGCACTTGAAGCTATATCACTTATATCGCAAGTATCTGAACATAAATCATTTGTGTCGCATTGATTTGAAGCTAAACCATCTACGTCGCATTGTTTTGAAGCTAAACCTTCTACATCGCATTGATTTGTAGCTGAATCTTGTGCATCGCATGGACTTGGAGCTAACACGTTTGTTTCTCCTGAATTTTAAGCTATATCACTTATATCGCAAGTATCTGAACCTAACTCATATGCTTCGCTTTGATTTGAAGGTAAACCTTCTACATCGCATTGATTTGAAGATTAATCATGTGTTTCGCATGGATTTGAAGCTAATCCTACTACTTCGAATTGATTTGCAGCTGCATCATGTGTTTCGCATGGACTTGAAGCTAACTCGTTTGTTTCGCATGCATTTGAAGCTATATCACTTATATCGCAAGTATTTGAAGAAAAATCATGTCTTTCGCATGGAGTTGTAGGTAGCTCGTTTGTTTCGTCTGCTTTTGAAGCTATATCACTTATACCGCACGTATCTGCTGTCAAATCAATTGTTTCGCCAGCATTTGAAGCTAAATCACATGTATCGTATGTATTTGAAGAAAAATCATTTGTTTCGCATGGATTTGAAGCTAAACCTTCTACATCGCATTGATTTGATAATAAATCTTGTGTACCGCATGGATTTGAAGCTAAGCCTTCTACATCGCATTGATTTGAAGTTAAATCATGTGTTTCGCATGGATTTGAAGCTAAACCATCTAAATCGCATTTATTTGAAGCTAAATCATGTAATTCTCTTGGATTTGAAGCTAACACGTTTGTTTCGTCTGCATTTGAAGTTATATCACTTATATCGCAAGTATCTGATGCTAATTCATTTGTTTCGCATGGATTTGAAGCTAAGCCTTCTACATCGCATAGATTTGAAGCTACCTCGTTTGTTTCGTCTGCATTTGAATCTATATCACTTATATCGCAAGTATCTCAAGCTAAATCATTGGTTTCGCATGGATTTGAAGCTAAACCTTCTACATCGTATAGATTTGAAGCTAGCTCGTTTGCTTCGTCGGCATTTGAAGCTTTATCACTTATATCGCAAGTATTTGAAGAAAAATCATTTGCTTTGCATGAATTTGAAGCTAACTCGTTTGTTTCGTTTGCATTTGAAGCTATATCACTTATATCGCAAGTATCTGAAGCTAAATCATTGGCTTCGCATGGATTTGAAGCTATGCCTTCTACTTCGCATCGGTTTGAAGCTAAACGATGTGTATCGCATGGATTTTGAAGCTAACTCGTTTGTTTTGTCTGAATTTGAAGCTATATCACTTATATCCCAAGTGTTTGAAGCTAAATCATTCGTTTCGCATGGATTTGAATCTAAACTTTCTACATCGCATTGATCTGAAGCTAAATCATGTGTGTCGCTTGAATTTGAAGCTAAACCTTCTAGATCTCATTGATTTGAAGCTAAATCATGTGTTTCGCTTGGATTTGAAGCTAACTCGTTTGTTTCGTCTGCATTTGAAGCTATATCACTTATATCGCACGTATCTGCTGCTAAATCAATTGTTTCCTCTGCATTTGAAGCTATATCACTTATATCGCAATTATCTGATGCGGAATCATTTGTTTCGCATGGATTTGAAGCTAATCCTTATAAATCGCATTTATTAGAAGCTAAATCGTGTGATTCGCTTGGATTTGAAGCTAACTCGTTTTGTTTTGTCTGCATTTGACGCTATATCACTTATGTCGCAAGTATCTGAACCTAAACCATATGTTTCGCATGGATTTGAAGCTAAACCTTCTACATGGCATCGATTTGAAGCTAAATCATGTGTTTCGCTTGGATATGAAGCCAACTCGTTTGTTTCGTCTGCATTTGAAGCTATATCACTTATATCGCAAGTATCTGAACCTAAACCATTTGTTTCGCATGTATCTGAAGCTAACTTGTTTGTTGCGTCTGCATGTGAAGCTGTATCATTTATATCGCAAGTATCTGATGCTAAATCATTTGTTTCGCATGGATTTGAAACTAAACCTTCTACATCGCATTGATTTACTGCTAAATCATGTGTTTCGCATGGATTTGAAGCGAAACCTTCTACATCGCATAGATTTGAAGCTTAAGCATGTGTTTTGCATGGATTTGAAGCTAACTCGATTGTTTCCCCTGCATTTGAAGCTATATCACTTATATCACAAGTATCTGATGCTGAATCATTTGTTTCGCATGGATTTGAAGCTAAACTTTCTAAACCGCATTTATTGGAAGCTAAATCATGTGTTTCGCTTGGATTTAAAGCTAACTCGGTTGTTTCGTCTGCATTTGAAGCTATATCACTTATATCGCAAGTATCTGAACTTAAATCATTTCTTTCTCATGGATCAGAAGCTAAGCCCTCTACCTCGCATTGATTTGAAGCTAAATCATGTGTACCGCATGGATTTTTAAACTAACTCGTTTGGTTCGTCTGCATTTGAAGCTATATCACTTATATCGCAAGTATTTGAAGTAAAATCGTGTGTTTTATATGGATTTGAAGCTAACTGGTTTGTTTCGTCTGCATTTAAAGCTATATCATTTACATCGCAAGTATCTGAACATAAATCATTTCTTTCGCATGGATGTTAAGCTAAGCCATCTACTTCGCATCGGTTTGAAGCGAAACGATGTGTATCGCATGGATTTGAAGCTAAAACTTCTACATTGCATTGATTTGAAGCTAAATCATGTGTATCGCACGGATTTTGAAGCTAACTCGTTTGTTTTGTCTGAATTTGAAGCTATATCACTTATATCCCAAGTGTTTGAAGCTAAATCATTCGTTTCGCATGGATTTGAATCTAAACCTTCTACATCGCATTGATCTGAAGCTAAATCATGTGTTTCGCTTGGATTTGAAGCTAACTCGTTTGTTTCGTCTGCATTTGAAGCTATATCACTTATATCGCACGTATCTGCTGCTAAATCAATTGTTTCGCCTGCATTTGAAGCTAAATCACTTGTATCGTATGTATTTGAAGAAAAATCATTTGTTTCGCATGGATTTGAAGCTAAACCTTCTACATACCATTTATATGGTGCTTAATCATGTGTTTTGCATGGATTTGAAGCTAACTCGTTTTTGTTTAGTCTGCATTTGACGCTATATCACTTATGTCGCAAGTATCTGAAGCTAACTCATTGGTTTCGTATGGATTTGAAGCTAAACCTTCTACATCGCATTGATTTGCTGCTAAATCATGTTTTTCGCATAGATTTGGAGCTGACTCGTGTGATCCTCCTGCACTTGAAGCTATATCACTTATATCGCAAGTATCTGAACATAAATCATTTGTGTCGCATTGATTTGAAGCTAAACCATCTACGTCGCATTGTTTTGAAGCTAAACCTTCTACATCGCATTGATTTGTAGCTGAATCTTGTGCATCGCATGGACTTGGAGCTAACACGTTTGTTTCTCCTGAATTTTAAGCTATATCACTTATATCGCAAGTATCTGAACCTAACTCATATGCTTCGCTTTGATTTGAAGGTAAACCTTCTACATCGCATTGATTTGAAGATTAATCATGTGTTTCGCATGGATTTGAAGCTAATCCTACTACTTCGAATTGATTTGCAGCTGCATCATGTGTTTCGCATGGACTTGAAGCTAACTCGTTTGTTTCGCATGCAGCTGAAGCTATATCACTTATCCCAAGTGTTTGAACCTAAACCATATGTTTCGCATGGATTTGAAGCTAAACCTTCTACATGGCTTCGATTTGAAGCTAAATCATGTGTTTCGCTTGGATTTGAAGAGAAACCCTCTACATCGCATAGATTTGAAGCTAGCTCGTTTGCTTCGTCTGAATTTGAAGCTATATCACTTATA
This sequence comes from Megalopta genalis, assembly GCF_051020955.1. Lineage (NCBI taxonomy): Eukaryota > Metazoa > Arthropoda > Insecta > Hymenoptera > Halictidae > Megalopta > Megalopta genalis. Next base: position 24,877 of record NW_027476965.1, on the reverse strand, counting down.
TCGCAAGTATCTCAAGCTAAATCATTGGTTTCGCATGGATTTGAAGCTTAACCTTCTACATCGTATAGATTTGAAGCTAGCCCGTTTGCTTCGTCGGCATTTGAAGCTTTATCACTTATATCGCAAGTATTTGAAGAGAAATCATGTGCTTTGCATGAATTAGAAGCTAACTCGTGTGCTTCGTTTGCATTTGAAGCTATCTCACTTATATCCCAAGCGTTTGAAAGTAAATTATTTGTTTCGCCTGGATTTGAAGTTAAACCTTCTAAATCGCACTGCTTTGAAGCTAAATCATGTGATTCGCTTGGATTTGAAGCTAACTCGTTTGTTTCGTCTGCATTTTTATCTATATCACTTATATCGCTATTATATGAAGCTAAATCATTAGTGTCTTATGGATTTGAAGCGAAAAATTCTACATAGCATTGATTTGTAGCTTAATCATGTGTTTTGTATGGATTTGAAGCTAACTCGTTTGTTTCCCCTGCATTTGAAACTATATCACTTATATCGCAACTATCTGAAGCTAAATCATTTGTTCCGCATGAATTTGAAGCTAAACCTTCTAAATCGCATTGATTTGAAGCTATATCAAGTGATTCGCTTGGATTTGAAGCTAAGCCTTCTACATCGCATTGATTTGAAGCTAAATCATGTGTACCGCATGGATTTTTAAACTAACTCGTTTGGTTCGTCTGCATTTGAAGCTATATCACTTATATCGCAAGTATTTGAAGTAAAGTCATGTGTTTTGTATGGATTTGAAGCTAACTCGTTTGTTTCGTCTGCATTTAAAGCTATATCACTTACATCGCAAGCATCTGAACCTAAACCATATGTTTCGCATGGATTTGAAGCTAAACCTTCTACATGGCATCGATTTGAAGCTAAATCATGTGTTTCGCTTGGATATGAAGCCAACTCGTTTGTTGCGTCTGCATGTGAAGCTATATCACTCTTAGATCGCAAGTATCTGGAGCTACATTATTGGTTTCGCATGGATTTGAAGCTAAATCATGTGATTCGCTTCGATTGGAAGCTAACTCGTTTGTATCGTCTGCATTTGAAGCTATGCCACTTATATCGCAAGTATCTGAAGCTAAATCATTGGTTTCGCATGGATTTGAAGCTAAACCTTCTACATCGCATTGATTTGCTGCTAAATCATGTGTTTCGCATGGATTTGAAGCTAACTCGTTTGTTTCGTCTGCATTTGAAGCTATATCACTTATATCCCAAGCGTTTGAAAGTAAATTATTTGTTTCGCTTGGATTTGAAGTTAAACCTTCTAAATCGCACTGCTTTGAAGCTAAATCATGTGATTCGCTTGGATTTGAAGCTAACTCGTTTGTTTCGTCTCCATTTTTAGCTATATCACTTATATCGCTATTATATGAAGCTAAATCATTAGTGTCTCATGGATTTGAAGCGAAAAATTCTACATAGCATTGATTTGAAGCTTAATCATGTGTTTTGTATGGATTTGAAGCTAACTCGTTTGTTTCCCCTGCATTTGAAACTATATCACTTATATCGCAACTATCTGATGATAAATCATTTGTTTCGCATGGATTTGAAGCTAACACGTTTGTTTCGTCTGCATTTGAAGCTATATCACTTATATCCCAAGCGTTTGAAAGTAAATTATTTGTTTCGCCTGGATTTGAAGTTAAACCTTTGTGGCGGACCAGACATAAAAAGACACGTCCTTCAAAAGCGGGGTGTACATATGCCTTTTTCGGGTTTTCGCGACGCATGGCGTACACGCCCCAATAAAACAATAAAAACGTTGGGACACAGCTTCGAACCATAGGTCCCGGATCACCCCGGTCGGAAAATCTTCGGGAAAGGCCTTCGCCCTTCCCAAGGACTTTCCCTTACCAATAAATACGAGGACCTCTCGACCGAGAAGTCAGTTAGCAAGTTTTCCTCCAACTCTCAACGTGTTCATATTTCTGTATCATCCGTCACTCGTTTACCTTTACCTTCTACACACTGTACCTCATCGCCTTTTGTTACAAGTTATATTAAAGTTCTCGTTATATAAAAACCAAAAACTCTCTCGGATTATTTTATATAAACCGTCGCAGTAACCCCTGCGACAAACTGGTGACCCCGACGTGATCCGAGAGTACCGCGAGTGCGTTATAACCGAGAACTTAGCGACTTTTAGTGACATTTCGTTCGGCAACATACGAACTTCGCGACCCGAGTGGTGTTATACAAGCTGTGTGAAATTTTTTTTAATACATACGAAATGACGGACGCCAGCCCCATCCAAACTACTGCCTCCGGTGTAGAGGTAAATGAAATTAATATACGCGTACCTAGCTTCTCACCCGAGGTACCAGCTATGTGGTTTGCACAACTGGAAGGACAGTTTCTCATAGCGGGAATAAAAAGCGAGAGTAAGAAGTTCTGGTACGCAGCTTCGAACTTGGAAACCAAGTACGCAACCGAGGTACAGGATCTAATTATCAACCCGCCAGCTGAAAATCCCTTCAAAATTTTGAAAGAGACGCTCATATCGCGCCTCTCGCAGTCGAACGAATCGCGTCTTCAGCGACTCCTGGAGCGAGAGGAAATAGGGGACCGGAAACCTTCACAGTTTTTGCGGTACCTAAGGGGGCTGGAAAATTCAGTGCCGGACAATATAGTTCGATCTATATGGCTCAACCGGTTGCCGACGCATGTACGAGCAATCCTCGCTACGCACACGGATACGACGTTGGAGAAACTCGGCCTACTGCGTGCAAAACACAGTATCGAGCACCATATTGAAACGACCCCCGGACCGCCTATCTCTCACAAATTCCGACGACTCGCACCGGACCGTTATAAAGCAGCAAAAGCGGAATTTGACCTGCTGCTCAAGCAAGGGATTATTCGACCTTCTAAGAGCCCATGGTCATCACCGTTGCACATGTTCACGAAAAAGAACGGAGAATGGCGCCCTTGCGTCGACTACCGCGGGCTGAATAAACGAACAATTCCGAATAGATATCGAATACGACGCATCGAAGATTTCTCACAAAATCTACACGGGGAAACAATCTTTTCAACCATCGACTTCGTGCGCGCTTACCACCAGATACCGATAGCTGCGGAGGATATTCCAAAAACCGCCGTAATCACACCTTTTGGTTTATTTGAATATTTATACGGATCCTTCGGCCTTTGCGGGTTAGCTCAAACTTTTCAGAGATTTATAGACGAAGTTACGCGAGGTTTGGATTTCGTTTTCGCCTATCTCGACGACTTTTTAATAGCTTCCGCAAACCCGAGCGAACATCTGCAACACCTCGAGATTATTTTCAAAAGATTTAAGGAATATAGCATTGTCATAAACCCAAGCAAATGCGTATTCGGAGCCTCTCAGGTCAAATTTCTCGGCTACCAGGTAGACGAGAAGGGCACTCGCCCACCCGAACATAAGGTCGACGCCGTAAAAAACTTCCCTCAGCCGACAACCGTAAAACAATTACGCCGTTTCCTTGGGATGGTTAACTTCTACCGCCGATTCCTGCCAGCAGCTGCGACACGACAAAAGCCCCTTAACGGCCTACTGACAGGCCCAAAAATGACAGGTAACAAACCTATCAATTGGACCGAAGAGGCCAAACAAGCTTTCGCCGCAATAAAAGAAGGCCTAGCAAACGCCACGCTGTTGGTACATCCAGCAATAAATGCTCCATTATCAATAACTGTGGACGCTTCTGACCACGCGATAGGAGCCGTTTTGCAACAAAGGACAAACAACGATTGGCAACCACTTGGATTTTTCTCTCGCCCCCTGACAAAAACACAAGCTAAGTATAGCGCGTACGATCGCGAGCTTCTCGCTATTTACGAAGCCATAAAGTACTTCATTTACGCTGTAGAAGGCAGAAACTTCACCATATTCGCCGACCACAAACCGCTTACTTATGTTTTTAACCAAAAGAAAGAAAAATCCCCAAGGCAGTTCCGTTACTTTGACTACATTTCACAATTCACATCGGACATAAAACATATTTCGGGCATAAATAATGTAGTCGCAGACGCTTTATCGAGAATCGAAGAAATCGAAGAGATCAATTATTCAGCTCTCGCCGCAGCACAAACCGATGACGAAGAACTACAACATTTATTGCAATCCGATACAAACCTACAACTAAAATCTATTTTCTTTGAACCGTGTAAAGCCAACATCTACTGCGATATTTCTACACAGAGAGCCCGCCCTTATATTGTACCGTCATTTCGCAACAAGGTTTTCCAACAGATCCATGGATTAGCCCACCCAGGTACACGGGCCACCATAAAACTTATTTCAGAAAGGTTTGTGTGGCCACCCATGCGGAAAGATTGATCACAATGGGTTCGAACATGCATACAATGCCAAAAAGCAAAAATATTTAAACACGTGTCTTCACCTATAGGCAAATTTGAAACACCGAGCGCTAGATTCCAGCACATTCATATGGACATAGTTGGCCCGATGACATCCTCAGAAGGTTTCAAGTACTGCGTAACGTGCGTGGACCGATTCACGCGATGGCCCGAAGCCTGGCCAGTGGAAGAAATCGCCGCAGAAGCAGTCGCAAAAGTTTTTATGAACTGGATTAGCCGCTTCGGAGTCCCCGCGAGAATAACAACCGACCAAGGAAGACAGTTCACATCACAGTTATTCAAAGAATCAACCCGTTTGATTGGCGCCTCACACCTTATGACAACTGCATACCACCCGCAAGCCAACGGAATGGTTGAACGATTTCATAGGCAACTCAAAGCAGGAATCATGTGTCATGAAGACAACAAATGGACGCAACGACTTCCTATTGTTCTATTAGGCATTAGATCAGCACCCAAAGAAGATCTACAGGCAAGCTCAACAGAGCTAGTATATGGAGAAAGTGTCCGTTTACCAGGAGAATTTTTCGAAAACCATAAAGTACAGGATACCAATGATTTCGTAAAACAACTACGCCAGCATATCAAGGAAATTAAACCTACAGCTCCAGTTAAAAACGGAGAGAAAAACCCTTTTATTTTTAAAGACCTAGCAACATCGAAACAAGTCTTCGTTCGCCATGACGGGGTAAGAAAACCCTTACAGCCACCATACGATGGACCATATATAGTAATCGACCGCGCAACAAAATATTTTACCCTTGATATCGCCGGAAAACATACAAAAATCTTCATCGACCGCCTTAAACCAGCATATTTATTAAAAGATGCCGCAAACAATAATACACAACACAACAAGACTAACCTGCAACCAGAAGTACAAGCACAAGGCACTTCAAACGTACCAACGACAACACGTTCCGGTAGAAGAGTAAAATTTCCAGACTTCTTCGGAATGCCGTTAGCTCACGAACATACTTATTAATATACTCCGATATATCTTGCGTACGCATATTATAAACCATGAAAAGTGCTGTCCACTACTAATACCATTATCAATGTTATAAGCGACATATTCACCCAGTAAAATGTATATATTTTAGATTACCACGTTGACCTTCCATAGGTATAATATTTTTTTTTCTCAACCAATTTTCTACCATAGCGTTAATCACTGGAAGGGGGGTGAATGTGGCGGACCAGACATAAAAAGACACGTCCTTCAAAAGCGGGGTGTACATATGCCTTTTTCGGGTTTTCGCGACGCAAGGCGTACACGCCCCAATAAAACAGTAAAAACGTTGGGACACAGCTTCGGACCATAGGTCCCGGATCACCCCGGTCGGAAAATCTTCGGAAAAGGCCTTCGCCCTTCCCAAGGACATTCCCTTACCAATAAATACGAGGACCTCTCGACCGAGAAGTCAGTTAGCAAGTTTTCCTCCGACTCCCAACGTGTTCATATTTCTGTATCATCCGTCACTCGTTTACCTTTACCTTCTACACACTGTACCTCATCGCCTTTTGTTACAAGTTATATTAAAGTTCTCGTTATATATAAAACCAAAGAAACTCTCGGATTATTTTATATAAACCGTCGCAGTAACCCCTGCGACAAACCTTCCAAATCGCACTGCTTTGAAGCTAGATCATGTGATTCGCTTGGATTTGAAGCTAACTCGTTTATTTCGTCTGCATTTTAAGCTATATCACTTATATCGCTAGTATATGAAGCTAAATCGTTAGTGTCTCATGGATTTGAAGCGAAAAATTCTACATAGCATTGATTTGAAGCTTAATCATGTGTTTTGTATGGATTTGAAGCTAACTCGTTTGTTTCCACTGCATTTGAAACTATATCACTTATATCGCAACTACCTGATGTTAAATCATTTGTTTCGCATGGATTTGAAGCTAAACCTTCTACATCGCATTGATTTGCAGCTAAATCTTGTGTTTTGCATGGATTTGAAGCTAACTCGTTTGCTTCGTCTGCATTTGAAGCTATATCACTCATATCCCAAGTGTTTGAAGCTAAATCATTTGTTTCGCATGGATTTGAAGCTAAACCTTCTACATCGCATTGATTTGCTGCTAAATCATGTGATTCGCATTGATTTGAAGCTAACTCGATTGTTTTGTCCTCATTTGAAGCTATATCACTTATATCGTAAGTATCTGAACCTAAATCATTTGTTTCGAATGGATTTGAAGCTAAACCTTGTACATCGCATTTATATGAAGCTAAATCATGTGATTCTCTTGGATTTGAAGCTAACTCGTTTGTGTCGTCTGCATTTGAAGCAATATCACTTATATCGCAACCATCTGAATCTAAATCATTGCCTTCGCATGGATTTGAAGCTAAACCTTCTACATAGCATTGATTTGAATCATAATAATGTGTATTGCTTGAATTTAAAGCTAACTAGTTTGTTTCGCCTGCATTCGAAGTTAAACCATCCACATAGCATTAATTTGAAGTTTAAACATGTGTTTTGCATGGATTTGAAGCTAACTCGTTTGTTTCACCTACAATTGAAGCCATAACACTTATATCGCAACTATCTAAATCTAAATCATTTGTGTCGGATGGATTTGAAGCTAAACCTTATACATCGCATTAATTTTAACTAAATCATTTGTTTCGCATGGAATTGAAGCTAACTAGTTTGTTTCGTCTGCATTTGAAGCTGTGCCACATATATCGCAAGTATCTGAAGCTAAATCATTGGTTTCGCATGGATTTGAAGCTAAACCTTCTACACCGCAATGCTTTACTGCTAAATCATGTGTTTCGCATGGATTTGAAGCTAACTCGTTTGATTTGTCTGCATTTTAAGCTATAACACTTATATCGCTAGTATCTCAGGCTAAATCATTGGTTTCGCATGGATTTGAAGCTAAACCTTCTACATAGCATTGGTTTGAAGCTTAGTAACGTGTTTTACTTGGATTTAAAGCTAACTCGTTTGTTTCGCCTGCATTGGAAGCTAAACCTTCCATGTGGCATTGATTTGAAGTTTAAACATGTGTTTTGCATGGATATGATGCTAATTCGTTTGTTTCCCCTACAATTGAAGCTATATCACTTATATCGCAAGTATCTAATGCTAAATCATTTGTGTCGCATGGATTTGAAGCTAAACCTCCTACATAGCATTGATTTGAAGCTTAGTAATGTGTTTTGCTTGGATATGAAGCTAACTCGTCTGTTTCTCCTGCATTTGAAGCTATATCACTTATATCGCAAGTATCTGATGCTGAATCATTTGTTTCGCTTGGATTTGAAGCTATACCTTCTACATTGCATTGATTTGCAGCTAAATCATGTGTTTCGCATGGATTTGGTGCTAACTCGTTTGTTTCGTCTGCATTTGAAGCCATGTGACATATATCGCAAGTATCTGAAGCTAAATCATTGGTTTCGCATGGATTTGAAGCTAAACCTTCTACATCGCAATGCTTTACTGATAAATCATGTGTTTCGCATGGATTTGAAGCTAATCCTTCTACATCGCATTGATTTGAAGCTAAATCATGTGTTTTGCTCGGATTTAAGGCTAACTCGTTTGTTTCGCCTGCATTTGAAGCTAAACCTTCCACATAGCATTGATTTCAAGTTTAATCATGTGTTTTGCATGGATTTGAAGCTAACTCGTTTGTTTCACCTACAATTGAAGCTATAACACTTATATCGCAACTATCTAAATCTAAATCATTTGTGTCGGATGGATTTGAAGCTAAACCTTATACATCGCATTAATTTTAACTAAATCATTTGTTTGGCATGGAATTGAAGCTAACTAGTTTGTTTCGTCTGCATTTGAATCTATGTCACTTATATCGCTAGTATCTGAAGCTAAATCATTGGTTTCGCATGGATTTGAAGCTAAACCTTCTACATCACATTTATTTGCTGCTAAATCATGTGTTTCGCATGGATTTGGTGCTAACTCGTTTGTTTCGTCTGCATTTGAAGCCATTTGACTTATATCGCAAATATCTGAAGCTAAATCATTGGTATCGCATGGATTTAAAGCTAAACCTTCTACATCGCAATGATTTACTGCTAAATCATGTGTTTCGTATGGATTTGAAGCTACACCTTCTACATCGCATTGATTTGCTGCTAAATCGGGTGTTTCGCATGGATTTGAAGCAAACTTGTTTGTTTCGTCTGTTTTTGAAGCTATGTCACTTATATCGCAAGTATCTGAAGCTAAATCATTGGTTTCGCATGGATCTGAAGCTTAACCGTCTACATAGTAATGATTTACTGCTAAATCATGTGTTTCGCATGGATTTGAAGCTAAACCTTCTACATCGCATTGATTTGCTGCTAAATCGGGTGTTTCGCATGGATTTAAAGCTAACTCGTTTGTTTCGCCTGCATTTGAAGCTAAACCTTCCATGTAGCATTGATTTGAAGTTTAAACATGTGTTTTGCATGGATATGAAGCTAACTCGTTTGTTTCCCCTACAATTGAAGCTATATCACTTATATCGCAAGTATCTAAAGCTAAATCATTTGTGTCGCATGGATTTGAATCTAAACCTTCTACATGGCCTTGATTTGAAGCTTAGTAATGTGTCTTGCTTGGATATGAAGCTAACTCGTTTGTTTCTCCTGCATTTGAAGTTATATCACTTATATCGCAAGTATCTGAAGCTAAATCGTTGGTTTCGCATGGATTTGAAACTAAACGTTCTACATCGCAATGATTTACTGCTAAATCATGTGTTTCGCATGGATTTGAAGCTAAACCTTCTACATCGCATTGATTTGCTGCTAAATCGGGTGTTTCGCATGGATTTGAAGCTAACTCGTTTGTTTCGTCTGTTTTTGATGCTATGTCACTTATATCGCAAGTATCTCAAGCTAAATCATTGGTTTCGCATGGATTTGAAGCTAACTCGTTTGTTTCGTCTGCATTTGAAGCTTTGTCACTTATATCGCTAGTATCTCAAGCTAAACCATTGGTTTCGCATGGATTTGATGCTAAACCTTCTACATCGCAATGATTAGCAGCTAAATCATGTGTTCCGCATGGATTTGAAGCTAACACGTTTGTTTCGTCTGCATTTGAAGCTAAACCTTCCATGTAGCATTGATTTGAAATTTAAACATGTGTTTTGCATGGATATGAAGCTAACTCGTTTGTTTCCCCTACAATCGAAGCTATATCACTTATATCGCAAGTATCTAAAGCTAAATCATTTGTGTCGCATGGATTTGAATCTAAACCTACTACATAGCCTTGATTTGAAGCTTAGTAATGTGTTTTGCTTGGATATGAAGCTAACTCGTTTGTTTCTCCTGCATTTGAAGTTATATCACTTATATCGCAAGTATCTAAAGCTAAATCGTTGGTTTCGCATGGATTTGAAACTAAACGTTCTACATCGCAATGATTTACTGCTAAATCATGTGTTTCGCATGGATTTGAAGCTAAACCTTCTACATCGCATTGATTTGCAGCTAAATCATGTGTTTCGCATGGATTTGAAGCTAATTCGTTTGTATCCCCTGCATTTGAAGCTATATCACTTATATCGCAAGTATCTGATACTAAATCATTTATTTCGCATGGATTTGAAGCTGAACCTTCTACATCGCATTGAATTGCATCTAAATGATGTGTTTCCCCTGCATTTGAAGCTATATCACTTATATCCCAAGTGTATGCAGCTAAATCATTTGTTTCGCATGGATTTGAAGCTAACTCGTTTGTTTCGTCTGCATTTGGAGGTATATCACTTATATCGCAAGTATCTGAAACTAAATCATTTGTGTCGCATGGATTTGAAACTATCTCGTTCGTTTCGCCTGCATTTGATGCTATATCACTTATATCGCAAGTATCTGAAGCTAAATCATTTGTATCGCATGGATTTGAAACAATCTCGTTTGTCTCGTCTGCATTTGAATCTATATCACTTATATCGCAAGTATCTGAAACTAAATCATTGGTTTCGCATGGATTTGAAGCTAAACCTTCTACATCGCATTGATTTTCAGTTTAATCATTTGTTTCGCATGGATTTGAATCTAACTCGTTTGTTTCCCCTGCATTTCAAGATATATAACTTATATCGCAAGTATCTGATGCTAAATCATTTGTTTCGCATGGATTTGAAGCTAAACCTTCTACTTTCGCGTTGATTTGAAGCTGACTCGTTTGTTTCGTCCGCATTTAAAGCTATATCACTTATTTCGCAAGTTTTTGAAGCTAGCTTGTTTGTTTCCCCTGCATTTGAAGCTATGTCACTTATATCGCAAGCATCTGAAGCTAAATCATTTGTGTCGCATGAATTTGAAGCTAATCCTTCTACATAGCACTGATTTGAAGCTAATTCATGTGTTTCGCATGGATTTGAAGCTAACTCGTTTGTTTCCCCTGCATTTGAAGCTATATTACTAATATCGCAATTATCTGAAGCTAAATCATGTGATTCGCTTGGATTTGAAGCTTTGCCTTCAACTTCGCAATTGATTTGAAGCTAAATCGTGTGTTTCGCATGGATTAGAAGTAAACTCGTTTGTTACGCCTGCATTTCAAGGTATATCCTTTATATCGCAAGTATCTGAAGATAAATCATTTGTGTCGCATGAATTTGAAGCTATACCTTCTACATAGCACTGATTTGAAGCTTAATCATGTGTTTCGCATGGATTTGAAGCTAACTAGTTTGTTTCGTCTGCACTTGAAACTATATCACTTATATCGCAAGTATCTGAAGCTAAATCATTTGTTCCGCATGAATTTGCAGCTAAACCTTCAACATCGCATTGATTTGCAGCTAAATCATGTGTTCCGCATGGATTTGAAGCTAACTCGTTTGTTTTCCCTGCATTTGAAGCTATATTACTAATATCTCAATTATCTGAAGCTAAATCATGTGATTCGCATGGATTTGAAGCTAACTAGTTTGTTTCGTCTGCACTTGAATCTATATCACTTATATCGCAAGTATCTGTAGGTAAATCACTTGTTTCGCATGGATTTGAAGCAAAACCTTCTAAATCGCATTGATTTGCAGCTAAATCATGTGTTTCGCATGGATTTGAAGCTATCTCGGTTGTTTCGTCTGCATTTGAAGCTATATCACTTATATCCCAAGTTTTTGAAGCTAGCTCGTTTGTTTCCCCTGCATTTGAAGCTATGTCACTTATATCGCAAGTATCTGAAGCTAAATCATTTGTGTCGCATGAATTTGAAGCTAAACCTTCTACATAGCATTGATTTGAAGCTTAATCATGTTTTTCGCATGGATTTGAAGCTAACTAGTTTGTTTCGTCTTCACTTGAAGCTATATCACTTATATCGCAAGTATCTGAAGGTAAATCATTTGTTTCGCATGGATTTGAAGCTAAACCTTCTACATCGCTTTGATTTGCAGCTAAATCATGTGTTTCGCTAGGACTTGAAGCTAACTCCTTTGTTTCATCTGCATATGAAGCTATATCACTTATATCGCTAGAATCTGGAGCTAAATCATTTGTTTCGCATGGATTTGAAGCTAATCCTTCAACTTCGCATTGATTTGCAGTTAAATCATGTGTTTCGCATGGATTTGAATCTAACTCGTTTGTTTCCCCTGCATTTCAAGATATATAACTTATATCGCAAGTATCTGAAGCTAAATCATTTGTGTCGCATGAATTTGAAGCTAAACCTTCTACATAGCACTGATTTGAAGCTTAATCATGTGTTTTGCATGGATTTGAAGCTAACTAGTTTGTTTCGTCAGCATTTGAAACTATATCACTTATATCGCAAGTATCTGAAGGTAAATCATTTGTTTCGCATGGATTTGAAGCTAAACCTTCTACATCGCTTTGATTTGCAGCTAAATCATGTATTTCGCATGGACTTGAAGCTAACTCGTTTGATTCGTCTGCATCTGATGCTATATCGCTTATACCGCAAGTATCTGAAGCTAAATCATTTGTTTCGCATGGATTTGAAGCTAAGACATCTAGTTCGAATTGATTTGAAGCTAAATCATGAGTTTCGCATTGATTAGAAGCTAACTCGTTTGTTTCGCCTGCATTTGAAGTTATATCATTTATATCGCAAGTATCTGAAGCTAAATCATTTGTTCCGCATGAATTTGCAGCTAAACCTTCAACATCGCATTGATTTGCAGCTAAATCATGTGTTTCGCATGGATTTGAAGCTAACTCGTTTGTTTCGTCTGCATTTGAAACTATATCACTTATATCGCAAGTATCTGATGCTAAATCATTTTTTTCGCATGGATTTGAAGCTAAACCTTCTACATCGCATTGATTTGAAGCTAATTCATGTGTTTCGCAAGGATTTGAAGCTATCTCGGTTGTTTTGTCTGCATTTGAAGCTATATCACTTATATCCCAAGTTTTTGAAGCTAGCTCGTTTGTTTCCCCTGCATTTGAAGCTATGTCATTTATATCGCAAGTATCTGAAGCTAAATCATTTGTGTCGCATGAATTTGAAGCTAAACCTTCTACATAGCACTGATTTGAAGCTTAATCATGTGTTTCGCATGGATTTGAAGCTAACTAGTTTGTTTCGTCTGCACTTGAAACTATATCACTTATATCGCAAGTATCTGAAGGTAAATCATTTGTTTCGCATGGATTTGAAGCTAAACCTTCTACATCGCTATGATTTGCAGCTAAATCATGGATTTCGCAAGGATTTGAAGCTATCTCGGTTGTTTTGTCTGCATTTGAAGCTATATCACTTATATCCCAAGTTTTTGAAGCTAGCTCGTTTGTTTCCCCTGCAGTTGAAGCTATGTCATTTATATCGCAAGTATCTGAAGCTAAATCATTTGTGTCGCATGAATTTGAAGCTAAACCTTCTACATAGCACTGATTTGAAGCTTAATCATGTGTTTCGCATGGATTTGAAGCTAACTAGCTTGTTTCGTCTGCACTTGAAATTATATCACTTATATCGCAAGTATCTGAAGGTAAATCATTTGTTTCGCATGGATTTGAAGCTAAACCTTCTACATCGCTATGATTTGCAGCTAAATCATGGATTTCGCAAGGATTTGAAGCTATCTCGGTTGTTTAGTCTGCGTTTGAAGCTATATCACTTATATCCCAAGTTTTTGAAGCTAGCTCGTTTGTTGCCCCTGCATTTGAAGCTATGTCGCTTATATCGCAAGTATCTGAAGGTAAATCATTTGTTTCGCATGGATTTGAAGCTAAACCTTCTACATCGCTTTGATTTGCAGCTAAATCATGTATTTCGCATGGACTTGAAGCTAACTCGTTTGATTCGTCTGCATTTGATGCTATATCGCAAGTATCTGAAGCTAAATCATTTGTTTCGCATGGATTTGAAGCTAAGACATCTAGTTCGCATTGATTTGAAGCTAAATCATGAGTTTCGCATGGATTAGAAGCTAACTCGTTTGTTTCGCCTGCATTTGAATTTATATCATTTATATCGCAAGTATCTGAAGCTAAATCATTTGTTCCGCATGAATTTGCAGCTAAACCTTCAACATCGCATTGATTTGCAGCTAAATCATGTGTTCCGCATGGATTTGAAGCTAACTCGTTTGTTTTCCCTGCATTTGAAGCTATATTACTAATATCTCAATTATCTGAAGCTAAATCATGTGATTCGCATGGATTTGAAGCTAACTAGTTTGTTTCGTCTGCACTTCAATCTATATCACTTATATCGCAAGTATCTGAAGGTAAATCATTTGTTTCGCATGGATTTGAAGCAAAACCTTCTAAATCGCATTGATTTGCAGCTAAATCATGTGTTTCGCAAGGATTTGAAGCTATCTCGGTTGTTTCGTCTGCATTTGAAGCTATATTACTTATATCCCAAGTTTTTGAAGCTAGCTCGTTTGTTTCCCCTGCATTTGAAGCTATGTCACTTATATCGCAAGTATCTGAAGCTAAATCATTTGTGTCGCATGAATTTGAAGCTAAACCTTCTACATAGCACTGATTTGAAGCTTAATCATGTGTTTTGCATGGATTTGAAGCTAACTAGTTTGTTTCGTCAGCATTTGAAACTATATCACTTATATCGCAAGTATCTGGAGGTAAATCATTTGTTTCGCATGGATTTGAAGCTAAACCTTCTACATCGCTTTGATTTGCAGCTAAATCATGTATTTCGCATGGACTTGAAGCTAACTCGTTTGATTCGTCTGCATCTGATGCTATATCGCTTATACCGCAAGTATCTGAAGCTAAAACATTTGTTTCGCATGGATTTGAAGCTAAGACATCTAGTTCGAATTGATTTGAAGCTAAATCATGAGTTTCGCATTGATTAGAAGCTAACTCGTTTGTTTCGCCTGCATTTGAAGTTATATCATTTATATCGCAAGTATCTGAAGCTAAATCATTTGTTCCGCATGAATTTGCAGCTAAACCTTCAACATCGCATTGATTTGCAGCTAAATCATGTGTTTCGCATGGATTTGAAGCTAACTCGTTTGTTTCGTCTGCATTTGAAACTATATCACTTATATCGCAAGTATCTGATGCTAAATCATTTTTTTCGCATGGATTTGAAGCTAAACCTTCTACATCGCATTGATTTGAAGCTAATTCATGTGTTTCGCAAGGATTTGAAGCTATCTCGGTTGTTTTGTCTGCATTTGAAGCTATATCACTTATATCCCAAGTTTTTGAAGCTAGCTCGTTTGTTTCCCCTGCATTTGAAGCTATGTCATTTATATCGCAAGTATCTGAAGCTAAATCATTTGTGTCACATGAATTTGAAGCTAAACCTTCTACATAGCACTGATTTGAAGCTTAATCATGTGTTTCGCATGGATTTGAAGCTAACTAGTTTGTTTCGTCTGCACTTGAAACTATATCACTTATATCGCAAGTATCTGAAGGTAAATCATTTGTTTCGCATGGATTTGAAGCTAAACCTTCTACATCGCTATGATTTGCAGCTAAATCATGGATTTCGCAAGGATTTGAAGCTATCTCGGTTGTTTAGTCTGCGTTTGAAGCTATATCACTTATATCCCAAGTTTTTGAAGCTAGCTCGTTTGTTGCCCCTGCATTTGAAGCTATGTCACTTATATCGCATGTATCTGAAGGTAAATCATTTGTTTCGCATGGATTTGAAGCTAAACCTTCTACATCGCTTTGATTTGCAGCTAAATCATGTGTTTCGCATGGATTTGAATCTAACTCGTTTGTTTCCCCTGCATTTCAAGATATATAACTTATATCGCAAGTATCTGATGCTAAATCATTTGTTTCGCATGGATTTGAAGCTAAACCTTCTACTTTCGCGTTGATTTGAAGCTGACTCGTTTGTTTCGTCCGCATTTAAAGCTATATCACTTATTTCGCAAGTTTTTGAAGCTAGCTCGTTTGTTTCCCCTGCATTTGAAGCTATGTCATTTATATCGCAAGTATCTGAAGCTAAATCATTTGTGTCGCATGAATTTGAAGCTAAACCTTCTACATAGCACTGATTTGAAGCTTAATCATGTGTTTCGCATGGATTTGAAGCTAACTAGTTTGTTTCGTCTGCACTTGAAACTATATCACTTATATCGCAAGTATCTGAAGGTAAATCATTTGTTTCGCATGGATTTGAAGCAAAACCTTCTAAATCGCATTGATTTGCTGCTAAATCATGTGTTTCGCAAGGATTTGAAGCTATCTCGGTTGTTTTGTCTGCATTTGAAGCTATATCACTTATATCCCAAGTTTTTGAAGCTAGCTCGTTTGTTTCCCCTGCATTTGAAGCTATGTCACTTATATCGCAAGTATCTGAAGCTAAATCATTTGTGTCGCATGAATTTGAAGCTAAACCTTCTACATAGCACTGATTTGAAGCTTAATCATGTGTTTTGCATGGATTTGAAGCTAACTAGTTTGTTTCGTCAGCATTTGAAACTATATCACTTATATCGCAAGTATCTGGAGGTAAATCATTTGTTTCGCATGGATTTGAAGCTAAACCTTCTACATCGCTTTGATTTGCAGCTAAATCATGTATTTCGCATGGACTTGAAGCTAACTCGTTTGATTCGTCTGCATCTGATGCTATATCGCTTATACCGCAAGTATCTGAAGCTAAAACATTTGTTTCGCATGGATTTGAAGCTAAGACATCTAGTTCGAATTGATTTGAAGCTAAATCATGAGTTTCGCATTGATTAGAAGCTAACTCGTTTGTTTCGCCTGCATTTGAAGTTATATCATTTATATCGCAAGTATCTGAAGCTAAATCATTTGTTCCGCATGAATTTGCAGCTAAACCTTCAACATCGCATTGATTTGCAGCTAAATCATGTGTTTCGCATGGATTTGGTGCTAACTCGTTTGTTTCGTCTGCATTTGAAGCCATTTGACTTATATCGCAAATATCTGAAGCTAAATCATTGGTATCGCATGGATTTAAAGCTAAACCTTCTACATCGCAATGATTTACTGCTAAATCATGTGTTTCGTATGGATTTGAAGCTACACCTTCTACATCGCATTGATTTGCTGCTAAATCGGGTGTTTCGCATGGATTTGAAGCAAACTTGTTTGTTTCGTCTGTTTTTGAAGCTATGTCACTTATATCGCAAGTATCTGAAGCTAAATCATTGGTTTCGCATGGATCTGAAGCTTAACCGTCTACATAGTAATGATTTACTGCTAAATCATGTGTTTCGCATGGATTTGAAGCTAAACCTTCTACATCGCATTGATTTGCTGCTAAATCGGGTGTTTCGCATGGATTTAAAGCTAACTCGTTTGTTTCGCCTGCATTTGAAGCTAAACCTTCCATGTAGCATTGATTTGAAGTTTAAACATGTGTTTTGCATGGATATGAAGCTAACTCGTTTGTTTCCCCTACAATTGAAGCTATATCACTTATATCGCAAGTATCTAAAGCTAAATCATTTGTGTCGCATGGATTTGAATCTAAACCTTCTACATGGCCTTGATTTGAAGCTTAGTAATGTGTCTTGCTTGGATATGAAGCTAACTCGTTTGTTTCTCCTGCATTTGAAGTTATATCACTTATATCGCAAGTATCTGAAGCTAAATCGTTGGTTTCGCATGGATTTGAAACTAAACGTTCTACATCGCAATGATTTACTGCTAAATCATGTGTTTCGCATGGATTTGAAGCTAAACCTTCTACATCGCATTGATTTGCTGCTAAATCGGGTGTTTCGCATGGATTTGAAGCTAACTCGTTTGTTTCGTCTGTTTTTGATGCTATGTCACTTATATCGCAAGTATCTCAAGCTAAATCATTGGTTTCGCATGGATTTGAAGCTAACTCGTTTGTTTCGTCTGCATTTGAAGCTTTGTCACTTATATCGCTAGTATCTCAAGCTAAACCATTGGTTTCGCATGGATTTGATGCTAAACCTTCTACATCGCAATGATTAGCAGCTAAATCATGTGTTCCGCATGGATTTGAAGCTAACACGTTTGTTTCGTCTGCATTTGAAGCTAAACCTTCCATGTAGCATTGATTTGAAATTTAAACATGTGTTTTGCATGGATATGAAGCTAACTCGTTTGTTTCCCCTACAATCGAAGCTATATCACTTATATCGCAAGTATCTAAAGCTAAATCATTTGTGTCGCATGGATTTGAATCTAAACCTACTACATAGCCTTGATTTGAAGCTTAGTAATGTGTTTTGCTTGGATATGAAGCTAACTCGTTTGTTTCTCCTGCATTTGAAGTTATATCACTTATATCGCAAGTATCTAAAGCTAAATCGTTGGTTTCGCATGGATTTGAAACTAAACGTTCTACATCGCAATGATTTACTGCTAAATCATGTGTTTCGCATGGATTTGAAGCTAAACCTTCTACATCGCATTGATTTGCAGCTAAATCATGTGTTTCGCATGGATTTGACGCTAATTCGTTTGTATCCCCTGCATTTGAAGCTATATCACTTATATCGCAAGTATCTGATACTAAATCATTTATTTCGCATGGATTTGAAGCTGAACCTTCTACATCGCATTGATTTGCATCTAAATGATGTGTTTCCCCTGCATTTGAAGCTATATCACTTATATCCCAAGTGTATGCAGCTAAATCATTTGTTTCGCATGGATTTGAAGCTAACTCGTTTGTTTCGTCTGCATTTGGAGGTATATCACTTATATCGCAAGTATCTGAAACTAAATCATTTGTGTCGCATGGATTTGAATCTAACTCGTTTGTTTCCCCTGCATTTCAAGATATATAACTTATATCGCAAGTATCTGATGCTAAATCATTTGTTTCGCATGGATTTGAAGCTAAACCTTCTACTTTCGCGTTGATTTGAAGCTGACTCGTTTGTTTCGTCCGCATTTAAAGCTATATCACTTATTTCGCAAGTTTTTGAAGCTAGCTTGTTTGTTTCCCCTGCATTTGAAGCTATGTCACTTATATCGCAAGCATCTGAAGCTAAATCATTTGTGTCGCATGAATTTGAAGCTAATCCTTCTACATAGCACTGATTTGAAGCTAATTCATGTGTTTCGCATGGATTTGAAGCTAACTCGTTTGTTTCCCCTGCATTTGAAGCTATATTACTAATATCGCAATTATCTGAAGCTAAATCATGTGATTCGCTTGGATTTGAAGCTTTGCCTTCAACTTCGCAATTGATTTGAAGCTAAATCGTGTGTTTCGCATGGATTAGAAGTAAACTCGTTTGTTACGCCTGCATTTCAAGGTATATCCTTTATATCGCAAGTATCTGAAGATAAATCATTTGTGTCGCATGAATTTGAAGCTATACCTTCTACATAGCACTGATTTGAAGCTTAATCATGTGTTTCGCATGGATTTGAAGCTAACTAGTTTGTTTCGTCTGCACTTGAAACTATATCACTTATATCGCAAGTATCTGAAGCTAAATCATTTGTTCCGCATGAATTTGCAGCTAAACCTTCAACATCGCATTGATTTGCAGCTAAATCATGTGTTCCGCATGGATTTGAAGCTAACTCGTTTGTTTTCCCTGCATTTGAAGCTATATTACTAATATCTCAATTATCTGAAGCTAAATCATGTGATTCGCATGGATTTGAAGCTAACTAGTTTGTTTCGTCTGCACTTGAATCTATATCACTTATATCGCAAGTATCTGTAGGTAAATCACTTGTTTCGCATGGATTTGAAGCAAAACCTTCTAAATCGCATTGATTTGCAGCTAAATCATGTGTTTCGCATGGATTTGAAGCTATCTCGGTTGTTTCGTCTGCATTTGAAGCTATATCACTTATATCCCAAGTTTTTGAAGCTAGCTCGTTTGTTTCCCCTGCATTTGAAGCTATGTCACTTATATCGCAAGTATCTGAAGCTAAATCATTTGTGTCGCATGAATTTGAAGCTAAACCTTCTACATAGCATTGATTTGAAGCTTAATCATGTTTTTCGCATGGATTTGAAGCTAACTAGTTTGTTTCGTCTTCACTTGAAGCTATATCACTTATATCGCAAGTATCTGAAGGTAAATCATTTGTTTCGCATGGATTTGAAGCTAAACCTTCTACATCGCTTTGATTTGCAGCTAAATCATGTGTTTCGCTAGGACTTGAAGCTAACTCCTTTGTTTCATCTGCATATGAAGCTATATCACTTATATCGCTAGAATCTGGAGCTAAATCATTTGTTTCGCATGGATTTGAAGCTAATCCTTCAACTTCGCATTGATTTGCAGTTAAATCATGTGTTTCGCATGGATTTGAATCTAACTCGTTTGTTTCCCCTGCATTTCAAGATATATAACTTATATCGCAAGTATCTGAAGCTAAATCATTTGTGTCGCATGAATTTGAAGCTAAACCTTCTACATAGCACTGATTTGAAGCTTAATCATGTGTTTTGCATGGATTTGAAGCTAACTAGTTTGTTTCGTCAGCATTTGAAACTATATCACTTATATCGCAAGTATCTGAAGGTAAATCATTTGTTTCGCATGGATTTGAAGCTAAACCTTCTACATCGCTTTGATTTGCAGCTAAATCATGTATTTCGCATGGACTTGAAGCTAACTCGTTTGATTCGTCTGCATCTGATGCTATATCGCTTATACCGCAAGTATCTGAAGCTAAATCATTTGTTTCGCATGGATTTGAAGCTAAGACATCTAGTTCGAATTGATTTGAAGCTAAATCATGAGTTTCGCATTGATTAGAAGCTAACTCGTTTGTTTCGCCTGCATTTGAAGTTATATCATTTATATCGCAAGTATCTGAAGCTAAATCATTTGTTCCGCATGAATTTGCAGCTAAACCTTCAACATCGCATTGATTTGCAGCTAAATCATGTGTTTCGCATGGATTTGAAGCTAACTCGTTTGTTTCGTCTGCATTTGAAACTATATCACTTATATCGCAAGTATCTGATGCTAAATCATTTTTTTCGCATGGATTTGAAGCTAAACCTTCTACATCGCATTGATTTGAAGCTAATTCATGTGTTTCGCAAGGATTTGAAGCTATCTCGGTTGTTTTGTCTGCATTTGAAGCTATATCACTTATATCCCAAGTTTTTGAAGCTAGCTCGTTTGTTTCCCCTGCATTTGAAGCTATGTCATTTATATCGCAAGTATCTGAAGCTAAATCATTTGTGTCGCATGAATTTGAAGCTAAACCTTCTACATAGCACTGATTTGAAGCTTAATCATGTGTTTCGCATGGATTTGAAGCTAACTAGTTTGTTTCGTCTGCACTTGAAACTATATCACTTATATCGCAAGTATCTGAAGGTAAATCATTTGTTTCGCATGGATTTGAAGCTAAACCTTCTACATCGCTATGATTTGCAGCTAAATCATGGATTTCGCAAGGATTTGAAGCTATCTCGGTTGTTTTGTCTGCATTTGAAGCTATATCACTTATATCCCAAGTTTTTGAAGCTAGCTCGTTTGTTTCCCCTGCAGTTGAAGCTATGTCATTTATATCGCAAGTATCTGAAGCTAAATCATTTGTGTCGCATGAATTTGAAGCTAAACCTTCTACATAGCACTGATTTGAAGCTTAATCATGTGTTTCGCATGGATTTGAAGCTAACTAGCTTGTTTCGTCTGCACTTGAAATTATATCACTTATATCGCAAGTATCTGAAGGTAAATCATTTGTTTCGCATGGATTTGAAGCTAAACCTTCTACATCGCTATGATTTGCAGCTAAATCATGGATTTCGCAAGGATTTGAAGCTATCTCGGTTGTTTAGTCTGCGTTTGAAGCTATATCACTTATATCCCAAGTTTTTGAAGCTAGCTCGTTTGTTGCCCCTGCATTTGAAGCTATGTCGCTTATATCGCAAGTATCTGAAGGTAAATCATTTGTTTCGCATGGATTTGAAGCTAAACCTTCTACATCGCTTTGATTTGCAGCTAAATCATGTATTTCGCATGGACTTGAAGCTAACTCGTTTGATTCGTCTGCATTTGATGCTATATCGCAAGTATCTGAAGCTAAATCATTTGTTTCGCATGGATTTGAAGCTAAGACATCTAGTTCGCATTGATTTGAAGCTAAATCATGAGTTTCGCATGGATTAGAAGCTAACTCGTTTGTTTCGCCTGCATTTGAATTTATATCATTTATATCGCAAGTATCTGAAGCTAAATCATTTGTTCCGCATGAATTTGCAGCTAAACCTTCAACATCGCATTGATTTGCAGCTAAATCATGTGTTCCGCATGGATTTGAAGCTAACTCGTTTGTTTTCCCTGCATTTGAAGCTATATTACTAATATCTCAATTATCTGAAGCTAAATCATGTGATTCGCATGGATTTGAAGCTAACTAGTTTGTTTCGTCTGCACTTCAATCTATATCACTTATATCGCAAGTATCTGAAGGTAAATCATTTGTTTCGCATGGATTTGAAGCAAAACCTTCTAAATCGCATTGATTTGCAGCTAAATCATGTGTTTCGCAAGGATTTGAAGCTATCTCGGTTGTTTCGTCTGCATTTGAAGCTATATTACTTATATCCCAAGTTTTTGAAGCTAGCTCGTTTGTTTCCCCTGCATTTGAAGCTATGTCACTTATATCGCAAGTATCTGAAGCTAAATCATTTGTGTCGCATGAATTTGAAGCTAAACCTTCTACATAGCACTGATTTGAAGCTTAATCATGTGTTTTGCATGGATTTGAAGCTAACTAGTTTGTTTCGTCAGCATTTGAAACTATATCACTTATATCGCAAGTATCTGGAGGTAAATCATTTGTTTCGCATGGATTTGAAGCTAAACCTTCTACATCGCTTTGATTTGCAGCTAAATCATGTATTTCGCATGGACTTGAAGCTAACTCGTTTGATTCGTCTGCATCTGATGCTATATCGCTTATACCGCAAGTATCTGAAGCTAAAACATTTGTTTCGCATGGATTTGAAGCTAAGACATCTAGTTCGAATTGATTTGAAGCTAAATCATGAGTTTCGCATTGATTAGAAGCTAACTCGTTTGTTTCGCCTGCATTTGAAGTTATATCATTTATATCGCAAGTATCTGAAGCTAAATCATTTGTTCCGCATGAATTTGCAGCTAAACCTTCAACATCGCATTGATTTGCAGCTAAATCATGTGTTTCGCATGGATTTGAAGCTAACTCGTTTGTTTCGTCTGCATTTGAAACTATATCACTTATATCGCAAGTATCTGATGCTAAATCATTTTTTTCGCATGGATTTGAAGCTAAACCTTCTACATCGCATTGATTTGAAGCTAATTCATGTGTTTCGCAAGGATTTGAAGCTATCTCGGTTGTTTTGTCTGCATTTGAAGCTATATCACTTATATCCCAAGTTTTTGAAGCTAGCTCGTTTGTTTCCCCTGCATTTGAAGCTATGTCATTTATATCGCAAGTATCTGAAGCTAAATCATTTGTGTCACATGAATTTGAAGCTAAACCTTCTACATAGCACTGATTTGAAGCTTAATCATGTGTTTCGCATGGATTTGAAGCTAACTAGTTTGTTTCGTCTGCACTTGAAACTATATCACTTATATCGCAAGTATCTGAAGGTAAATCATTTGTTTCGCATGGATTTGAAGCTAAACCTTCTACATCGCTATGATTTGCAGCTAAATCATGGATTTCGCAAGGATTTGAAGCTATCTCGGTTGTTTAGTCTGCGTTTGAAGCTATATCACTTATATCCCAAGTTTTTGAAGCTAGCTCGTTTGTTGCCCCTGCATTTGAAGCTATGTCACTTATATCGCATGTATCTGAAGGTAAATCATTTGTTTCGCATGGATTTGAAGCTAAACCTTCTACATCGCTTTGATTTGCAGCTAAATCATGTGTTTCGCATGGATTTGAATCTAACTCGTTTGTTTCCCCTGCATTTCAAGATATATAACTTATATCGCAAGTATCTGATGCTAAATCATTTGTTTCGCATGGATTTGAAGCTAAACCTTCTACTTTCGCGTTGATTTGAAGCTGACTCGTTTGTTTCGTCCGCATTTAAAGCTATATCACTTATTTCGCAAGTTTTTGAAGCTAGCTCGTTTGTTTCCCCTGCATTTGAAGCTATGTCATTTATATCGCAAGTATCTGAAGCTAAATCATTTGTGTCGCATGAATTTGAAGCTAAACCTTCTACATAGCACTGATTTGAAGCTTAATCATGTGTTTCGCATGGATTTGAAGCTAACTAGTTTGTTTCGTCTGCACTTGAATCTATATCACTTATATCGCAAGTATCTGAAGGTAAATCATTTGTTTCGCATGGATTTGAAGCAAAACCTTCTAAATCGCATTGATTTGCAGCTAAATCATGTGTTTCGCAAGGATTTGAAGCTATCTCGGTTGTTTTGTCTGCATTTGAAGCTATATCACTTATATCCCAAGTTTTTGAAGCTAGCTCGTTTGTTTCCCCTGCATTTTAAGCTATGTCATTTATATCGCAAGTATCTGAAGCTAAATCATTTGTGTCGCATGAATTTGAAGCTAAACCTTCTACATAGCACTGATTTGAAGCTTAATCATGTGTTTCGCATGGATTTGAAGCTAACTAGTTTGTTTCGTCTGCACTTGAAACTATATCACTTATATCGCAAGTATCTGAAGGTAAATCATTTGTTTCGCATGGATTGAAGCTAAACCTTCTACATCGCTATGATTTGCAGCTAAATCATGGATTTCGCAAGGATTTGAAGCTATCTCGTTTGTTTCGTCTGCATTTGAAGCTATATCACTTATATCCCAAGTTTTGAAGCTAGCTCGTTTGTTGCCCCTGCATTTGAAGCTATGTCACTTATATCGCAAGTATCTGAAGCTAAATCATTTGTTTCGCATGGATTTGAAGCTAAGACATCTAGTTCGCATTGATTTGAAGCTAAATCATGAGTTTCGCATGGATTAGAAGCTAACTCGTTTGTTTCGCCTGCATTTGAAGTTATATCATTTATATCGCAAGTATCTGAAGCTAAATCATTTGTTCCGCATGAATTTGCAGCTAAACCTTCAACATCGTATTGATTTGCAGCTAAATCATGTGTTCCG
>NW_027476964.1:77500-112500 GCF_051020955.1 Megalopta genalis | reverse complement strand
TACCCCGATATAGAAGGATCAGACTCTGCACTACCCCGATATAGAAGGATCAAGCGTTGCACTACCCCGATATAGAACGATCAAGCGTTGCACTAACGCGATATAGAACGATCAAGCGTTGCACTAACGCGATATAGAACGATCAAGCGTTGCACTAACGCGATTTAGAAGGATCAAGCGTTGCACTAACGCGATTTAGAAGGATCAAGCGTTGCACTATCGCGATTTAGAAAGATCAGACGTTGCAAAACCATGATATAGAAAGATCAGACGTTGCATTCGGCGAAAATTAACCTTCCTATTGGTCAGTCGCGTTTCCGTGCCCAACCGAGCACAGGCCGGAATGCCGCTGATGTTGGCTCTATTTTCCAAAGCAACACGCCGCTGGCACTTTGTGTTTTTCGAGGTTACGGAAAGCAATACGCCGCTGGTACGAAACAATACGCCGCTGGAAAAAAAAGCAATACGCCGCTGGTACGAACCAATACGCCGCTGGAAAAAAAGCAATACGCCGCTGGAAAAAAAGCAATACGCCGCTGGTACGAACCAATACGCCGCTGGAAAAAAAAGCAATACGCCGCTGGTACGAAGCAATACGCCGCTGGTAAAAAAGCAATACGCCGCTGGTACGAAGCAATACGCCGCTGGTACTTTGTAATAAGAATTACATTATAAGATAGAAAGCACTACGCCGCTGGACATAAAATCTCCATTATCCGAACGAAAGTAACACGCCGCTGGTACTTTATTTTATTATAATAATTTAATTATAAGACAGAAACCGCTGATACTTGGTTGTAAAATCTCCATTATCCGAACGAAAGTAACACGCCGCTGGTACTTTATTTTATTATAATAATTTAATTATAAGACAGAAACCGCTGGTACTTGGTTGTAAAATCTCCATTATCCGAACGAAAGCAATACGCCGTTGGTACTTGGTTATAAAATTTTCATTACAAGATAGAAAGCAATATGCCGCTGGTTATATTAATGTAATCTTATGGAAAGCATTACGCCGCTGGAACTTTGACCATTGCAATAATCGATCGGAAGCTATACACAGCAAGGAATACGAATATTATACCAAGAGATCGAAAACAATACGCTGTTCGGACGTTTTGACTAGCTGTCGCACAGTGCAGACGCGTCGACCCGTCGCTCCGCATTTCGAGCGCAATTTCAGTGGTTTTTCAGTTCAGAAAATTACAGAGAGTGTTTGGTTGTGTTGCAGGAGTCAAACTGAATGATTTGATGCATAAAGTTTAATTAAACTCCCATTAGTTTGCCGGGAAACATCGATTATTCCGATCTAGAAAGAGACAGAGACAGTCGATCCGCGTTATGTTAAATATCTCCAGGTTACCGATTCCACAAAATTATAAAAAGTATACGGCTGTGTAGCGGGGATCAAAACGAGTAATTTCATGTATAAAGTTTAAATAATCTCCCAATAGTTTGCCGGGAAACATCGATAATTCCGATCTAGAAAGAGACAGAGACAGTCGATCCGCGTTATGTTAAATATCTCAAGGTTACCGATTCCACAAAATTATAAAAAGTATACGGCTGTGTAGCGGGGACCAAAACGAGTAATTTCATGTATAAAGTTTAATTAATCTCCCAATAGTTTGCCGGGAAACATCGATTATTCCGATCTAGAAAGAGACAGAGACAGTCGATCCGCGTTATGTTAAATATCTCCAGGTTACCGATTCCACAAAATTATAAAAAGTATACGGCTGTGTAGCGGGGATCAAAACGAGTAATTTCATGTATAAAGTTTAAATAATCTCCCAATAGTTTGCCGGGAAACATCGATAATTCCGATCTAGAAAGAGACAGAGACAGTCGATCCGCGTTATGTTAAATATCTCAAGGTTACCGATTCCACAAAATTATAAAAAGTATACGGCTGTGTAGCGGGGATCAAAACGAGTAATTTCATGTATAAAGTTTAAATAATCTCCCAATAGTTTGCCGGGAAACATCGATAATTCCGATCTAGAAAGAGACAGAG
This sequence comes from Megalopta genalis, assembly GCF_051020955.1. Classification (NCBI taxonomy): domain Eukaryota; kingdom Metazoa; phylum Arthropoda; class Insecta; order Hymenoptera; family Halictidae; genus Megalopta; species Megalopta genalis. Next base: position 110,480 of record NW_027476964.1, on the reverse strand, counting down.
ACAGTCGATCCGCGTTATGTTAAATATCTCAAGGTTACCGATTCCACAAAATTATAAAAAGTATACGGCTGTGTAGCGGGGATCAAAACGAGTAATTTCGTGTATAAAGTTTAATTAATCTCCGAATAGTTTTCCGGGAAACATCGATTATTCCGATCTAGAAAGAGACAGAGACAGTCGATCCGCGTTATGTTAAATATTTCAAGGTTCCCGATTCCACAAAATTATAAAAAGTATACGGCTGTGTAGCGGGGATCAAAACGAGTAATTTCGTGTATAAAGTTTAATTAATATCCCATTACTTTGCCGGGAAACATCAATACTTCGATCGCGCGAGAGAGACAGAGAAACGAACAGTCTTTTTTTCGATTTACGGCTAAAATAAATTTTTCTCATTTTATTCAATAACATATTCTTGCTTAGATAACTTTTTTACATAGGGATTAAGCATTTAGAACGATATAATGTTTAAAATAAGGGCACTTTACTCTTGACATTTTACGGTTTTTTCAATTTTCTGAAAAATCCTACCATTAGATTTTTTTAAAAATACGATATTCTTGCTTAACTAACGTTTCTACATAGGGATTAAGCATTTAGAACGAAATCTAATGTCAGAAAATGGCACTTTACTCTTGACATTTTTCGGTTTTTTCAATTTTCTGGAAAATCCTATCATTAGATTTTTTTAAAAATACGATATTCTTGCTTAACTAACGTTTTTACATAGGGATTAAGCATTTAGAACGAAATCTAATGTAGGAAAATGGTACTTTACTCTTGACCGGTACGTTGGGACTTTGAAAATATTCGGGCGTTCCAATCGCTCGTCTGTTGCATCATAGCGCGTCTCGGCGCAATCGACCGATTCGCTCGACCCATTATTTTCGATTTACGGCTAAAATAAATTTTTCTCATTTTATTCAATAACATATTCTTGCTTAGATAACTTTTTTACATAGGGATTAAGCATTTAGAACGATATAATGTTTAAAATAAGGGCACTTTACTCTTGACATTTTACGGTTTTTTCAATTTTCTGAAAAATCCTACCATTAGATTTTTTTAAAAATACGATATTCTTGCTTAACTAACGTTTCTACATAGGGATTAAGCATTTAGAACGAAATCTAATGTCAGAAAATGGCACTTTACTCTTGACATTTTTCGGTTTTTTCAATTTTCTGGAAAATCCTATCATTAGATTTTTTTAAAAATACGATATTCTTGCTTAACTAACGTTTTTACATAGGGATTAAGCATTTAGAACGAAATCTAATGTAGGAAAATGGTACTTTACTCTTGATCGGTACGTTGGGACTTAGAAAATATTCGGCCGTACGCGGCGCGTCTCGGCGCTTCGAACAGCTCCGGTGTCCCCATTATTTTCGATTTACGGCTAAAATAAATTTTTCTAATTTTTTTCAATAACATATTCTTGCTTAAATAACTTTTTTACATAGGGATTAAGCATTTAGAACGATACATTGTTTAAAATAATGGCACTTTACTCTTGACATTTTACGGTTTTTTCAATTTTCTGAAAAATCCTATCATTAGATTTTTTTAAAAATACGATATTCTTGCTTAACTAACGTTTCTACATAGGGATTAAGCATTTAGAACGAAATCTAATGTCAGAAAATGGCACTTTACTCTTGACATTTTTCGGTTTTTTCAATTTTCTGGAAAATCCTATCATTAGATTTTTTTAAAAATACGATATTCTTGCTTAACTAACGTTTTTACATAGGGATTAAGCATTTAGAACGAAATCTAATGTAGGAAAATGGTACTTTACTCTTGATCGGTACGTTGGGACTTAGAAAATATTCGGCCGTACGCGGCGCGTCTCGGCGCTTCGAACAGCTCCGGTGTCCCCATTATTTTCGATTTACGGCTAAAATAAATTTTTCTAATTTTTTTCAATAACATATTCTTGCTTAAATAACTTTTTTACATAGGGATTAAGCATTTAGAACGATACATTGTTTAAAATAATGGCACTTTACTCTTGACATTTTACGGTTTTTTCAATTTTCTGAAAAATCCTATCATTAGATTTTTTTAAAAATACGATATTCTTGCTTAACTAACGTTTCTACATAGGGATTAAGCATTTAGAACGAAATCTAATGTCAGAAAATGGCACTTTACTCTTGACATTTTTCGGTTTTTTCAATTTTCTGGAAAATCCTATCATTAGATTTTTTTAAAAATACGATATTCTTGCTTAACTAACGTTTTTACAAAGGGATTAAGCATTTAGAACGAAATCTAATGTAGGAAAATGGTACTTTACTCTTGATCGGTACGTTGGGACTTTGAAAATATTCGGGCGTTCCAATCGCTCGTCTGTTGCATCATAGCGCGTCTCGGCGCAATCGACCGATTCGCTCGACCCATTATTTTCGATTTACGGCTAAAATAAATTTTTCTCATTTTATTCAATAACATATTCTTGCTTAGATAACTTTTTTACATAGGGATTAAGCATTTAGAACGATATAATGTTTAAAATAAGGGCACTTTACTCTTGACATTTTACGGTTTTTTCAATTTTCTGAAAAATCCTATCATTAGATTTTTTTAAAAATACGATAATCTTGCATAACTAACGTTTCTACATAGGGATTAAGCATTTAGAACGAAATCTAATGTCAGAAAATGGCACTTTACTCTTGACATTTTTCGGTTTTTTCAATTTTCTGGAAAATCCTATCATTAGATTTTTTTAAAAATACGATATTCTTGCTTAACTAACGTTTTTACATAGGGATTAAGCATTTAGAACGAAATCTAATGTAGGAAAATGGTACTTTACTCTTGACCGGTACGTTGGGACTTTGAAAATATTCGGGCGTTCCAATCGCTCGTCTGTTGCATCATAGCGCGTCTCGGCGCAATCGACCGATTCGCTCGACCCATTATTTTCGATTTACGGCTAAAATAAATTTTTCTCATTTTATTCAATAACATATTCTTGCTTAGATAACTTTTTTACATAGGGATTAAGCATTTAGAACGATATAATGTTTAAAATAAGGGCACTTTACTCTTGACATTTTACGGTTTTTTCAATTTTCTGAAAAATCCTACCATTAGATTTTTTTAAAAATACGATATTCTTGCTTAACTAACGTTTCTACATAGGGATTAAGCATTTAGAACGAAATCTAATGTCAGAAAATGGCACTTTACTCTTGACATTTTTCGGTTTTTTCAATTTTCTGGAAAATCCTATCATTAGATTTTTTTTAAAATACGATATTCTTGCTTAACTAACGTTTTTACATAGGGATTAAGCATTTAGAACGAAATCTAATGTAGGAAAATGGTACTTTACTCTTGACCGGTACGTTGGGACTTTGAAAATATTCGGGCGTTCCAATCGCTCGTCTGTTGCATCATAGCGCGTCTCGGCGCAATCGACCGATTCGCTCGACCCATTATTTTCGATTTACGGCTAAAATAAATTTTTCTCATTTTATTCAATAACATATTCTTGCTTAGATAACTTTTTTACATAGGGATTAAGCATTTAGAACGATATAATGTTTAAAATAAGGGCACTTTACTCTTGACATTTTACGGTTTTTTCAATTTTCTGAAAAATCCTACCATTAGATTTTTTTAAAAATACGATATTCTTGCTTAACTAACGTTTCTACATAGGGATTAAGCATTTAGAACGAAATCTAATGTCAGAAAATGGCACTTTACTCTTGACATTTTTCGGTTTTTTCAATTTTCTGGAAAATCCTATCATTAGATTTTTTTAAAAATACGATATTCTTGCTTAACTAACGTTTTTACAAAGGGATTAAGCATTTAGAACGAAATCTAATGTAGGAAAATGGTACTTTACTCTTGATCGGTACGTTGGGACTTTGAAAATATTCGGGCGTTCCAATCGCTCGTCTGTTGCATCATAGCGCGTCTCGGCGCAATCGACCGATTCGCTCGACCCATTATTTTCGATTTACGGCTAAAATAAATTTTTCTCATTTTATTCAATAACATATTCTTGCTTAGATAACTTTTTTACATAGGGATTAAGCATTTAGAACGATATAATGTTTAAAATAAGGGCACTTTACTCTTGACATTTTACGGTTTTTTCAATTTTCTGAAAAATCCTACCATTAGATTTTTTTAAAAATACGATATTCTTGCTTAACTAACGTTTCTACATAGGGATTAAGCATTTAGAACGAAATCTAATGTCAGAAAATGGCACTTTACTCTTGACATTTTTCGGTTTTTTCAATTTTCTGGAAAATCCTATCATTAGATTTTTTTAAAAATACGATATTCTTGCTTAACTAACGTTTTTACATAGGGATTAAGCATTTAGAACGAAATCTAATGTAGGAAAATGGTACTTTACTCTTGACCGGTACGTTGGGACTTAGAAAATATTCGGCCGTACGCGGCGCGTCTCGGCGCTTCGAACAGCTCCGGTGTCCCCATTATTTTCGATTTACGGCTAAAATAAATTTTTCTAATTTTTTTCAATAACATATTCTTGCTTAAATAACTTTTTTACATAGGGATTAAGCATTTAGAACGATACATTGTTTAAAATAATGGCACTTTACTCTTGACATTTTACGGTTTTTTCAATTTTCTGAAAAATCCTATCATTAGATTTTTTTAAAAATACGATATTCTTGCTTAACTAACGTTTCTACATAGGGATTAAGCATTTAGAACGAAATCTAATGTCAGAAAATGGCACTTTACTCTTGACATTTTTCGGTTTTTTCAATTTTCTGGAAAATCCTATCATTAGATTTTTTTAAAAATACGATATTCTTGCTTAACTAACGTTTTTACAAAGGGATTAAGCATTTAGAACGAAATCTAATGTAGGAAAATGGTACTTTACTCTTGATCGGTACGTTGGGACTTTGAAAATATTCGGGCGTTCCAATCGCTCGTCTGTTGCATCATAGCGCGTCTCGGCGCAATCGACCGATTCGCTCGACCCATTATTTTCGATTTACGGCTAAAATAAATTTTTCTCATTTTATTCAATAACATATTCTTGCTTAGATAACTTTTTTACATAGGGATTAAGCATTTAGAACGATATAATGTTTAAAATAAGGGCACTTTACTCTTGACATTTTACGGTTTTTTCAATTTTCTGAAAAATCCTACCATTAGATTTTTTTAAAAATACGATATTCTTGCTTAACTAACGTTTCTACATAGGGATTAAGCATTTAGAACGAAATCTAATGTCAGAAAATGGCACTTTACTCTTGACATTTTTCGGTTTTTTCAATTTTCTGGAAAATCCTATCATTAGATTTTTTTAAAAATACGATATTCTTGCTTAACTAACGTTTTTACATAGGGATTAAGCATTTAGAACGAAATCTAATGTAGGAAAATGGTACTTTACTCTTGACCGGTACGTTGGGACTTAGAAAATATTCGGCCGTACGCGGCGCGTCTCGGCGCTTCGAACAGCTCCGGTGTCCCCATTATTTTCGATTTACGGCTAAAATAAATTTTTCTAATTTTTTTCAATAACATATTCTTGCTTAAATAACTTTTTTACATAGGGATTAAGCATTTAGAACGATACATTGTTTAAAATAATGGCACTTTACTCTTGACATTTTACGGTTTTTTCAATTTTCTGAAAAATCCTATCATTAGATTTTTTTAAAAATACGATATTCTTGCTTAACTAACGTTTCTACATAGGGATTAAGCATTTAGAACGAAATCTAATGTCAGAAAATGGCACTTTACTCTTGACATTTTTCGGTTTTTTCAATTTTATGGAAAATCCTACCATTAGATTTTTTTAAAAATACGATATTCTTGCTTAACTAACGTTTCTACATAGGGATTAAGCATTTAGAACGAAATCTAATGTCAGAAAATGGCACTTTACTCTTGACATTTTTCGGTTTTTTCAATTTTCTGGAAAATCCTATCATTAGATTTTTTTTAAAATACGATATTCTTGCTTAACTAACGTTTTTACATAGGGATTAAGCATTTAGAACGAAATCTAATGTAGGAAAATGGTACTTTACTCTTGACCGGTACGTTGGGACTTTGAAAATATTCGGGCGTTCCAATCGCTCGTCTGTTGCATCATAGCGCGTCTCGGCGCAATCGACCGATTCGCTCGACCCATTATTTTCGATTTACGGCTAAAATAAATTTTTCTCATTTTATTCAATAACATATTCTTGCTTAGATAACTTTTTTACATAGGGATTAAGCATTTAGAACGATATAATGTTTAAAATAAGGGCACTTTACTCTTGACATTTTACGGTTTTTTCAATTTTCTGAAAAATCCTATCATTAGATTTTTTTAAAAATACGATAATCTTGCATAACTAACGTTTCTACATAGGGATTAAGCATTTAGAACGAAATCTAATGTCAGAAAATGGCACTTTACTCTTGACATTTTTCGGTTTTTTCAATTTTCTGGAAAATCCTATCATTAGATTTTTTTTAAAATACGATATTCTTGCTTAACTAACGTTTTTACATAGGGATTAAGCATTTAGAACGAAATCTAATGTAGGAAAATGGTACTTTACTCTTGACCGGTACGTTGGGACTTTGAAAATATTCGGGCGTTCCAATCGCTCGTCTGTTGCATCATAGCGCGTCTCGGCGCAATCGACCGATTCGCTCGACCCATTATTTTCGATTTACGGCTAAAATAAATTTTTCTCATTTTATTCAATAACATATTCTTGCTTAGATAACTTTTTTACATAGGGATTAAGCATTTAGAACGATATAATGTTTAAAATAAGGGCACTTTACTCTTGACATTTTACGGTTTTTTCAATTTTCTGAAAAATCCTACCATTAGATTTTTTTAAAAATACGATATTCTTGCTTAACTAACGTTTCTACATAGGGATTAAGCATTTAGAACGAAATCTAATGTCAGAAAATGGCACTTTACTCTTGACATTTTTCGGTTTTTTCAATTTTCTGGAAAATCCTATCATTAGATTTTTTTAAAAATACGATATTCTTGCTTAACTAACGTTTTTACAAAGGGATTAAGCATTTAGAACGAAATCTAATGTAGGAAAATGGTACTTTACTCTTGATCGGTACGTTGGGACTTTGAAAATATTCGGGCGTTCCAATCGCTCGTCTGTTGCATCATAGCGCGTCTCGGCGCAATCGACCGATTCGCTCGACCCATTATTTTCGATTTACGGCTAAAATAAATTTTTCTCATTTTATTCAATAACATATTCTTGCTTAGATAACTTTTTTACATAGGGATTAAGCATTTAGAACGATATAATGTTTAAAATAAGGGCACTTTACTCTTGACATTTTACGGTTTTTTCAATTTTCTGAAAAATCCTATCATTAGATTTTTTTAAAAATACGATAATCTTGCATAACTAACGTTTCTACATAGGGATTAAGCATTTAGAACGAAATCTAATGTCAGAAAATGGCACTTTACTCTTGACATTTTTCGGTTTTTTCAATTTTCTGGAAAATCCTATCATTAGATTTTTTTTAAAATACGATATTCTTGCTTAACTAACGTTTTTACATAGGGATTAAGCATTTAGAACGAAATCTAATGTAGGAAAATGGTACTTTACTCTTGACCGGTACGTTGGGACTTTGAAAATATTCGGGCGTTCCAATCGCTCGTCTGTTGCATCATAGCGCGTCTCGGCGCAATCGACCGATTCGCTCGACCCATTATTTTCGATTTACGGCTAAAATAAATTTTTCTCATTTTATTCAATAACATATTCTTGCTTAGATAACTTTTTTACATAGGGATTAAGCATTTAGAACGATATAATGTTTAAAATAAGGGCACTTTACTCTTGACATTTTACGGTTTTTTCAATTTTCTGAAAAATCCTACCATTAGATTTTTTTAAAAATACGATATTCTTGCTTAACTAACGTTTCTACATAGGGATTAAGCATTTAGAACGAAATCTAATGTCAGAAAATGGCACTTTACTCTTGACATTTTTCGGTTTTTTCAATTTTCTGGAAAATCCTATCATTAGATTTTTTTAAAAATACGATATTCTTGCTTAACTAACGTTTTTACAAAGGGATTAAGCATTTAGAACGAAATCTAATGTAGGAAAATGGTACTTTACTCTTGATCGGTACGTTGGGACTTTGAAAATATTCGGGCGTTCCAATCGCTCGTCTGTTGCATCATAGCGCGTCTCGGCGCAATCGACCGATTCGCTCGACCCATTATTTTCGATTTACGGCTAAAATAAATTTTTCTCATTTTATTCAATAACATATTCTTGCTTAGATAACTTTTTTACATAGGGATTAAGCATTTAGAACGATATAATGTTTAAAATAAGGGCACTTTACTCTTGACATTTTACGGTTTTTTCAATTTTCTGAAAAATCCTACCATTAGATTTTTTTAAAAATACGATATTCTTGCTTAACTAACGTTTCTACATAGGGATTAAGCATTTAGAACGAAATCTAATGTCAGAAAATGGCACTTTACTCTTGACATTTTTCGGTTTTTTCAATTTTCTGGAAAATCCTATCATTAGATTTTTTTTAAAATACGATATTCTTGCTTAACTAACGTTTTTACATAGGGATTAAGCATTTAGAACGAAATCTAATGTAGGAAAATGGTACTTTACTCTTGATCGGTACGTTGGGACTTTGAAAATATTCGGGCGTTCCAATCGCTCGTCTGTTGCATCATAGCGCGTCTCGGCGCAATCGACCGATTCGCTCGACCCATTATTTTCGATTTACGGCTAAAATAAATTTTTCTCATTTTATTCAATAACATATTCTTGCTTAGATAACTTTTTTACATAGGGATTAAGCATTTAGAACGATATAATGTTTAAAATAAGGGCACTTTACTCTTGACATTTTACGGTTTTTTCAATTTTCTGAAAAATCCTACCATTAGATTTTTTTAAAAATACGATATTCTTGCTTAACTAACGTTTCTACATAGGGATTAAGCATTTAGAACGAAATCTAATGTCAGAAAATGGCACTTTACTCTTGACATTTTTCGGTTTTTTCAATTTTCTGGAAAATCCTATCATTAGATTTTTTTAAAAATACGATATTCTTGCTTAACTAACGTTTTTACATAGGGATTAAGCATTTAGAACGAAATCTAATGTAGGAAAATGGTACTTTACTCTTGACCGGTACGTTGGGACTTTGAAAATATTCGGGCGTTCCAATCGCTCGTCTGTTGCATCATAGCGCGTCTCGGCGCAATCGACCGATTCGCTCGACCCATTATTTTCGATTTACGGCTAAAATAAATTTTTCTCATTTTATTCAATAACATATTCTTGCTTAGATAACTTTTTTACATAGGGATTAAGCATTTAGAACGATATAATGTTTAAAATAAGGGCACTTTACTCTTGACATTTTACGGTTTTTTCAATTTTCTGAAAAATCCTACCATTAGATTTTTTTAAAAATACGATATTCTTGCTTAACTAACGTTTCTACATAGGGATTAAGCATTTAGAACGAAATCTAATGTCAGAAAATGGCACTTTACTCTTGACATTTTTCGGTTTTTTCAATTTTCTGGAAAATCCTATCATTAGATTTTTTTTAAAATACGATATTCTTGCTTAACTAACGTTTTTACATAGGGATTAAGCATTTAGAACGAAATCTAATGTAGGAAAATGGTACTTTACTCTTGACCGGTACGTTGGGACTTTGAAAATATTCGGGCGTTCCAATCGCTCGTCTGTTGCATCATAGCGCGTCTCGGCGCAATCGACCGATTCGCTCGACCCATTATTTTCGATTTACGGCTAAAATAAATTTTTCTCATTTTATTCAATAACATATTCTTGCTTAGATAACTTTTTTACATAGGGATTAAGCATTTAGAACGATATAATGTTTAAAATAAGGGCACTTTACTCTTGACATTTTACGGTTTTTTCAATTTTCTGAAAAATCCTACCATTAGATTTTTTTAAAAATACGATATTCTTGCTTAACTAACGTTTCTACATAGGGATTAAGCATTTAGAACGAAATCTAATGTCAGAAAATGGCACTTTACTCTTGACATTTTTCGGTTTTTTCAATTTTCTGGAAAATCCTATCATTAGATTTTTTTTAAAATACGATATTCTTGCTTAACTAACGTTTTTACATAGGGATTAAGCATTTAGAACGAAATCTAATGTAGGAAAATGGTACTTTACTCTTGACCGGTACGTTGGGACTTTGAAAATATTCGGGCGTTCCAATCGCTCGTCTGTTGCATCATAGCGCGTCTCGGCGCAATCGACCGATTCGCTCGACCCATTATTTTCGATTTACGGCTAAAATAAATTTTTCTCATTTTATTCAATAACATATTCTTGCTTAGATAACTTTTTTACATAGGGATTAAGCATTTAGAACGATATAATGTTTAAAATAAGGGCACTTTACTCTTGACATTTTACGGTTTTTTCAATTTTCTGAAAAATCCTACCATTAGATTTTTTTAAAAATACGATATTCTTGCTTAACTAACGTTTCTACATAGGGATTAAGCATTTAGAACGAAATCTAATGTCAGAAAATGGCACTTTACTCTTGACATTTTTCGGTTTTTTCAATTTTCTGGAAAATCCTATCATTAGATTTTTTTAAAAATACGATATTCTTGCTTAACTAACGTTTTTACAAAGGGATTAAGCATTTAGAACGAAATCTAATGTAGGAAAATGGTACTTTACTCTTGATCGGTACGTTGGGACTTTGAAAATATTCGGGCGTTCCAATCGCTCGTCTGTTGCATCATAGCGCGTCTCGGCGCAATCGACCGATTCGCTCGACCCATTATTTTCGATTTACGGCTAAAATAAATTTTTCTCATTTTATTCAATAACATATTCTTGCTTAGATAACTTTTTTACATAGGGATTAAGCATTTAGAACGATATAATGTTTAAAATAAGGGCACTTTACTCTTGACATTTTACGGTTTTTTCAATTTTCTGAAAAATCCTACCATTAGATTTTTTTAAAAATACGATATTCTTGCTTAACTAACGTTTCTACATAGGGATTAAGCATTTAGAACGAAATCTAATGTCAGAAAATGGCACTTTACTCTTGACATTTTTCGGTTTTTTCAATTTTCTGGAAAATCCTATCATTAGATTTTTTTAAAAATACGATATTCTTGCTTAACTAACGTTTTTACATAGGGATTAAGCATTTAGAACGAAATCTAATGTAGGAAAATGGTACTTTACTCTTGACCGGTACGTTGGGACTTAGAAAATATTCGGCCGTACGCGGCGCGTCTCGGCGCTTCGAACAGCTCCGGTGTCCCCATTATTTTCGATTTACGGCTAAAATAAATTTTTCTAATTTTTTTCAATAACATATTCTTGCTTAAATAACTTTTTTACATAGGGATTAAGCATTTAGAACGATACATTGTTTAAAATAATGGCACTTTACTCTTGACATTTTACGGTTTTTTCAATTTTCTGAAAAATCCTATCATTAGATTTTTTTAAAAATACGATATTCTTGCTTAACTAACGTTTCTACATAGGGATTAAGCATTTAGAACGAAATCTAATGTCAGAAAATGGCACTTTACTCTTGACATTTTTCGGTTTTTTCAATTTTCTGGAAAATCCTATCATTAGATTTTTTTAAAAATACGATATTCTTGCTTAACTAACGTTTTTACAAAGGGATTAAGCATTTAGAACGAAATCTAATGTAGGAAAATGGTACTTTACTCTTGATCGGTACGTTGGGACTTTGAAAATATTCGGGCGTTCCAATCGCTCGTCTGTTGCATCATAGCGCGTCTCGGCGCAATCGACCGATTCGCTCGACCCATTATTTTCGATTTACGGCTAAAATAAATTTTTCTCATTTTATTCAATAACATATTCTTGCTTAGATAACTTTTTTACATAGGGATTAAGCATTTAGAACGATATAATGTTTAAAATAAGGGCACTTTACTCTTGACATTTTACGGTTTTTTCAATTTTCTGAAAAATCCTACCATTAGATTTTTTTAAAAATACGATATTCTTGCTTAACTAACGTTTCTACATAGGGATTAAGCATTTAGAACGAAATCTAATGTCAGAAAATGGCACTTTACTCTTGACATTTTTCGGTTTTTTCAATTTTCTGGAAAATCCTATCATTAGATTTTTTTAAAAATACGATATTCTTGCTTAACTAACGTTTTTACATAGGGATTAAGCATTTAGAACGAAATCTAATGTAGGAAAATGGTACTTTACTCTTGACCGGTACGTTGGGACTTTGAAAATATTCGGGCGTTCCAATCGCTCGTCTGTTGCATCATAGCGCGTCTCGGCGCAATCGACCGATTCGCTCGACCCATTATTTTCGATTTACGGCTAAAATAAATTTTTCTCATTTTATTCAATAACATATTCTTGCTTAGATAACTTTTTTACATAGGGATTAAGCATTTAGAACGATATAATGTTTAAAATAAGGGCACTTTACTCTTGACATTTTACGGTTTTTTCAATTTTCTGAAAAATCCTATCATTAGATTTTTTTAAAAATACGATAATCTTGCATAACTAACGTTTCTACATAGGGATTAAGCATTTAGAACGAAATCTAATGTCAGAAAATGGCACTTTACTCTTGACATTTTTCGGTTTTTTCAATTTTCTGGAAAATCCTATCATTAGATTTTTTTTAAAATACGATATTCTTGCTTAACTAACGTTTTTACATAGGGATTAAGCATTTAGAACGAAATCTAATGTAGGAAAATGGTACTTTACTCTTGACCGGTACGTTGGGACTTTGAAAATATTCGGGCGTTCCAATCGCTCGTCTGTTGCATCATAGCGCGTCTCGGCGCAATCGACCGATTCGCTCGACCCATTATTTTCGATTTACGGCTAAAATAAATTTTTCTCATTTTATTCAATAACATATTCTTGCTTAGATAACTTTTTTACATAGGGATTAAGCATTTAGAACGATATAATGTTTAAAATAAGGGCACTTTACTCTTGACATTTTACGGTTTTTTCAATTTTCTGAAAAATCCTACCATTAGATTTTTTTAAAAATACGATATTCTTGCTTAACTAACGTTTCTACATAGGGATTAAGCATTTAGAACGAAATCTAATGTCAGAAAATGGCACTTTACTCTTGACATTTTTCGGTTTTTTCAATTTTCTGGAAAATCCTATCATTAGATTTTTTTTAAAATACGATATTCTTGCTTAACTAACGTTTTTACATAGGGATTAAGCATTTAGAACGAAATCTAATGTAGGAAAATGGTACTTTACTCTTGACCGGTACGTTGGGACTTTGAAAATATTCGGGCGTTCCAATCGCTCGTCTGTTGCATCATAGCGCGTCTCGGCGCAATCGACCGATTCGCTCGACCCATTATTTTCGATTTACGGCTAAAATAAATTTTTCTCATTTTATTCAATAACATATTCTTGCTTAGATAACTTTTTTACATAGGGATTAAGCATTTAGAACGATATAATGTTTAAAATAAGGGCACTTTACTCTTGACATTTTACGGTTTTTTCAATTTTCTGAAAAATCCTACCATTAGATTTTTTTAAAAATACGATATTCTTGCTTAACTAACGTTTCTACATAGGGATTAAGCATTTAGAACGAAATCTAATGTCAGAAAATGGCACTTTACTCTTGACATTTTTCGGTTTTTTCAATTTTCTGGAAAATCCTATCATTAGATTTTTTTTAAAATACGATATTCTTGCTTAACTAACGTTTTTACATAGGGATTAAGCATTTAGAACGAAATCTAATGTAGGAAAATGGTACTTTACTCTTGACCGGTACGTTGGGACTTTGAAAATATTCGGGCGTTCCAATCGCTCGTCTGTTGCATCATAGCGCGTCTCGGCGCAATCGACCGATTCGCTCGACCCATTATTTTCGATTTACGGCTAAAATAAATTTTTCTCATTTTATTCAATAACATATTCTTGCTTAGATAACTTTTTTACATAGGGATTAAGCATTTAGAACGATATAATGTTTAAAATAAGGGCACTTTACTCTTGACATTTTACGGTTTTTTCAATTTTCTGAAAAATCCTATCATTAGATTTTTTTAAAAATACGATAATCTTGCATAACTAACGTTTCTACATAGGGATTAAGCATTTAGAACGAAATCTAATGTCAGAAAATGGCACTTTACTCTTGACATTTTTCGGTTTTTTCAATTTTCTGGAAAATCCTATCATTAGATTTTTTTTAAAATACGATATTCTTGCTTAACTAACGTTTTTACATAGGGATTAAGCATTTAGAACGAAATCTAATGTAGGAAAATGGTACTTTACTCTTGACCGGTACGTTGGGACTTTGAAAATATTCGGGCGTTCCAATCGCTCGTCTGTTGCATCATAGCGCGTCTCGGCGCAATCGACCGATTCGCTCGACCCATTATTTTCGATTTACGGCTAAAATAAATTTTTCTCATTTTATTCAATAACATATTCTTGCTTAGATAACTTTTTTACATAGGGATTAAGCATTTAGAACGATATAATGTTTAAAATAAGGGCACTTTACTCTTGACATTTTACGGTTTTTTCAATTTTCTGAAAAATCCTACCATTAGATTTTTTTAAAAATACGATATTCTTGCTTAACTAACGTTTCTACATAGGGATTAAGCATTTAGAACGAAATCTAATGTCAGAAAATGGCACTTTACTCTTGACATTTTTCGGTTTTTTCAATTTTCTGGAAAATCCTAGAATTAGATTTTTTTAAAAATACGATATTCTTGCTTAACTAACGTTTTTACAAAGGGATTAAGCATTTAGAACGAAATCTAATGTAGGAAAATGGTACTTTACTCTTGATCGGTACGTTGGGACTTTGAAAATATTCGGGCGTTCCAATCGCTCGTCTGTTGCATCATAGCGCGTCTCGGCGCAATCGACCGATTCGCTCGACCCATTATTTTCGATTTACGGCTAAAATAAATTTTTCTCATTTTATTCAATAACATATTCTTGCTTAGATAACTTTTTTACATAGGGATTAAGCATTTAGAACGATATAATGTTTAAAATAAGGGCACTTTACTCTTGACATTTTACGGTTTTTTCAATTTTCTGAAAAATCCTATCATTAGATTTTTTTAAAAATACGATAATCTTGCATAACTAACGTTTCTACATAGGGATTAAGCATTTAGAACGAAATCTAATGTCAGAAAATGGCACTTTACTCTTGACATTTTTCGGTTTTTTCAATTTTCTGGAAAATCCTATCATTAGATTTTTTTTAAAATACGATATTCTTGCTTAACTAACGTTTTTACATAGGGATTAAGCATTTAGAACGAAATCTAATGTAGGAAAATGGTACTTTACTCTTGACCGGTACGTTGGGACTTTGAAAATATTCGGGCGTTCCAATCGCTCGTCTGTTGCATCATAGCGCGTCTCGGCGCAATCGACCGATTCGCTCGACCCATTATTTTCGATTTACGGCTAAAATAAATTTTTCTCATTTTATTCAATAACATATTCTTGCTTAGATAACTTTTTTACATAGGGATTAAGCATTTAGAACGATATAATGTTTAAAATAAGGGCACTTTACTCTTGACATTTTACGGTTTTTTCAATTTTCTGAAAAATCCTACCATTAGATTTTTTTAAAAATACGATATTCTTGCTTAACTAACGTTTCTACATAGGGATTAAGCATTTAGAACGAAATCTAATGTCAGAAAATGGCACTTTACTCTTGACATTTTTCGGTTTTTTCAATTTTCTGGAAAATCCTATCATTAGATTTTTTTAAAAATACGATATTCTTGCTTAACTAACGTTTTTACAAAGGGATTAAGCATTTAGAACGAAATCTAATGTAGGAAAATGGTACTTTACTCTTGATCGGTACGTTGGGACTTTGAAAATATTCGGGCGTTCCAATCGCTCGTCTGTTGCATCATAGCGCGTCTCGGCGCAATCGACCGATTCGCTCGACCCATTATTTTCGATTTACGGCTAAAATAAATTTTTCTCATTTTATTCAATAACATATTCTTGCTTAGATAACTTTTTTACATAGGGATTAAGCATTTAGAACGATATAATGTTTAAAATAAGGGCACTTTACTCTTGACATTTTACGGTTTTTTCAATTTTCTGAAAAATCCTACCATTAGATTTTTTTAAAAATACGATATTCTTGCTTAACTAACGTTTCTACATAGGGATTAAGCATTTAGAACGAAATCTAATGTCAGAAAATGGCACTTTACTCTTGACATTTTTCGGTTTTTTCAATTTTCTGGAAAATCCTATCATTAGATTTTTTTTAAAATACGATATTCTTGCTTAACTAACGTTTTTACATAGGGATTAAGCATTTAGAACGAAATCTAATGTAGGAAAATGGTACTTTACTCTTGATCGGTACGTTGGGACTTTGAAAATATTCGGGCGTTCCAATCGCTCGTCTGTTGCATCATAGCGCGTCTCGGCGCAATCGACCGATTCGCTCGACCCATTATTTTCGATTTACGGCTAAAATAAATTTTTCTCATTTTATTCAATAACATATTCTTGCTTAGATAACTTTTTTACATAGGGATTAAGCATTTAGAACGATATAATGTTTAAAATAAGGGCACTTTACTCTTGACATTTTACGGTTTTTTCAATTTTCTGAAAAATCCTACCATTAGATTTTTTTAAAAATACGATATTCTTGCTTAACTAACGTTTCTACATAGGGATTAAGGATTTAGAACGACATCTAATGTCAGAAAATGGCACTTTACTCTTGACATTTTTCGGTTTTTTCAATTTTCTGGAAAATCCTATCATTAGATTTTTTTAAAAATACGATATTCTTGCTTAACTAACGTTTTTACATAGGGATTAAGCATTTAGAACGAAATCTAATGTAGGAAAATGGTACTTTACTCTTGACCGGTACGTTGGGACTTTGAAAATATTCGGGCGTTCCAATCGCTCGTCTGTTGCATCATAGCGCGTCTCGGCGCAATCGACCGATTCGCTCGACCCATTATTTTCGATTTACGGCTAAAATAAATTTTTCTCATTTTATTCAATAACATATTCTTGCTTAGATAACTTTTTTACATAGGGATTAAGCATTTAGAACGAAATCTAATGTCAGAAAATGGCACTTTACTCTTGACATTTTTCGGTTTTTTCAATTTTCTGGAAAATCCTATCATTAGATTTTTTTTAAAATACGATATTCTTGCTTAACTAACGTTTTTACATAGGGATTAAGCATTTAGAACGAAATCTAATGTAGGAAAATGGTACTTTACTCTTGACCGGTACGTTGGGACTTTGAAAATATTCGGGCGTTCCAATCGCTCGTCTGTTGCATCATAGCGCGTCTCGGCGCAATCGACCGATTCGCTCGACCCATTATTTTCGATTTACGGCTAAAATAAATTTTTCTCATTTTATTCAATAACATATTCTTGCTTAGATAACTTTTTTACATAGGGATTAAGCATTTAGAACGATATAATGTTTAAAATAAGGGCACTTTACTCTTGACATTTTACGGTTTTTTCAATTTTCTGAAAAATCCTACCATTAGATTTTTTTAAAAATACGATATTCTTGCTTAACTAACGTTTCTACATAGGGATTAAGCATTTAGAACGAAATCTAATGTCAGAAAATGGCACTTTACTCTTGACATTTTTCGGTTTTTTCAATTTTCTGGAAAATCCTATCATTAGATTTTTTTAAAAATACGATATTCTTGCTTAACTAACGTTTTTACAAAGGGATTAAGCATTTAGAACGAAATCTAATGTAGGAAAATGGTACTTTACTCTTGATCGGTACGTTGGGACTTTGAAAATATTCGGGCGTTCCAATCGCTCGTCTGTTGCATCATAGCGCGTCTCGGCGCAATCGACCGATTCGCTCGACCCATTATTTTCGATTTACGGCTAAAATAAATTTTTCTCATTTTATTCAATAACATATTCTTGCTTAGATAACTTTTTTACATAGGGATTAAGCATTTAGAACGATATAATGTTTAAAATAAGGGCACTTTACTCTTGACATTTTACGGTTTTTTCAATTTTCTGAAAAATCCTACCATTAGATTTTTTTAAAAATACGATATTCTTGCTTAACTAACGTTTCTACATAGGGATTAAGCATTTAGAACGAAATCTAATGTCAGAAAATGGCACTTTACTCTTGACATTTTTCGGTTTTTTCAATTTTCTGGAAAATCCTATCATTAGATTTTTT
Organism: Megalopta genalis; assembly: GCF_051020955.1. NCBI lineage: Eukaryota > Metazoa > Arthropoda > Insecta > Hymenoptera > Halictidae > Megalopta > Megalopta genalis. The sequence continues at coordinate 92,148 of NW_027476964.1, read as the reverse complement.
TTAAAATACGATATTCTTGCTTAACTAACGTTTTTACATAGGGATTAAGCATTTAGAACGAAATCTAATGTAGGAAAATGGTACTTTACTCTTGATCGGTACGTTGGGACTTTGAAAATATTCGGGCGTTCCAATCGCTCGTCTGTTGCATCATAGCGCGTCTCGGCGCAATCGACCGATTCGCTCGACCCATTATTTTCGATTTACGGCTAAAATAAATTTTTCTCATTTTATTCAATAACATATTCTTGCTTAGATAACTTTTTTACATAGGGATTAAGCATTTAGAACGATATAATGTTTAAAATAAGGGCACTTTACTCTTGACATTTTACGGTTTTTTCAATTTTCTGAAAAATCCTACCATTAGATTTTTTTAAAAATACGATATTCTTGCTTAACTAACGTTTCTACATAGGGATTAAGGATTTAGAACGACATCTAATGTCAGAAAATGGCACTTTACTCTTGACATTTTTCGGTTTTTTCAATTTTCTGGAAAATCCTATCATTAGATTTTTTTAAAAATACGATATTCTTGCTTAACTAACGTTTTTACATAGGGATTAAGCATTTAGAACGAAATCTAATGTAGGAAAATGGTACTTTACTCTTGACCGGTACGTTGGGACTTTGAAAATATTCGGGCGTTCCAATCGCTCGTCTGTTGCATCATAGCGCGTCTCGGCGCAATCGACCGATTCGCTCGACCCATTATTTTCGATTTACGGCTAAAATAAATTTTTCTCATTTTATTCAATAACATATTCTTGCTTAGATAACTTTTTTACATAGGGATTAAGCATTTAGAACGATATAATGTTTAAAATAAGGGCACTTTACTCTTGACATTTTACGGTTTTTTCAATTTTCTGAAAAATCCTACCATTAGATTTTTTTAAAAATACGATATTCTTGCTTAACTAACGTTTCTACATAGGGATTAAGCATTTAGAACGAAATCTAATGTCAGAAAATGGCACTTTACTCTTGACATTTTTCGGTTTTTTCAATTTTCTGGAAAATCCTATCATTAGATTTTTTTTAAAATACGATATTCTTGCTTAACTAACGTTTTTACATAGGGATTAAGCATTTAGAACGAAATCTAATGTAGGAAAATGGTACTTTACTCTTGATCGGTACGTTGGGACTTTGAAAATATTCGGGCGTTCCAATCGCTCGTCTGTTGCATCATAGCGCGTCTCGGCGCAATCGACCGATTCGCTCGACCCATTATTTTCGATTTACGGCTAAAATAAATTTTTCTCATTTTATTCAATAACATATTCTTGCTTAGATAACTTTTTTACATAGGGATTAAGCATTTAGAACGATATAATGTTTAAAATAAGGGCACTTTACTCTTGACATTTTACGGTTTTTTCAATTTTCTGAAAAATCCTACCATTAGATTTTTTTAAAAATACGATATTCTTGCTTAACTAACGTTTCTACATAGGGATTAAGGATTTAGAACGACATCTAATGTCAGAAAATGGCACTTTACTCTTGACATTTTTCGGTTTTTTCAATTTTCTGGAAAATCCTATCATTAGATTTTTTTAAAAATACGATATTCTTGCTTAACTAACGTTTTTACATAGGGATTAAGCATTTAGAACGAAATCTAATGTAGGAAAATGGTACTTTACTCTTGACCGGTACGTTGGGACTTTGAAAATATTCGGGCGTTCCAATCGCTCGTCTGTTGCATCATAGCGCGTCTCGGCGCAATCGACCGATTCGCTCGACCCATTATTTTCGATTTACGGCTAAAATAAATTTTTCTCATTTTATTCAATAACATATTCTTGCTTAGATAACTTTTTTACATAGGGATTAAGCATTTAGAACGATATAATGTTTAAAATAAGGGCACTTTACTCTTGACATTTTACGGTTTTTTCAATTTTCTGAAAAATCCTACCATTAGATTTTTTTAAAAATACGATATTCTTGCTTAACTAACGTTTCTACATAGGGATTAAGGATTTAGAACGAAATCTAATGTCAGAAAATGGCACTTTACTCTTGACATTTTTCGGTTTTTTCAATTTTCTGGAAAATCCTATCATTAGATTTTTTTAAAAATACGATATTCTTGCTTAACTAACGTTTTTACATAGGGATTAAGCATTTAGAACGAAATCTAATGTAGGAAAATGGTACTTTACTCTTGACCGGTACGTTGGGACTTTGAAAATATTCGGGCGTTCCAATCGCTCGTCTGTTGCATCATAGCGCGTCTCGGCGCAATCGACCGATTCGCTCGACCCATTATTTTCGATTTACGGCTAAAATAAATTTTTCTCATTTTATTCAATAACATATTCTTGCTTAGATAACTTTTTTACATAGGGATTAAGCATTTAGAACGATATAATGTTTAAAATAAGGGCACTTTACTCTTGACATTTTACGGTTTTTTCAATTTTCTGAAAAATCCTACCATTAGATTTTTTTAAAAATACGATATTCTTGCTTAACTAACGTTTCTACATAGGGATTAAGCATTTAGAACGAAATCTAATGTCAGAAAATGGCACTTTACTCTTGACATTTTTCGGTTTTTTCAATTTTCTGGAAAATCCTATCATTAGATTTTTTTAAAAATACGATATTCTTGCTTAACTAACGTTTTTACAAAGGGATTAAGCATTTAGAACGAAATCTAATGTAGGAAAATGGTACTTTACTCTTGATCGGTACGTTGGGACTTTGAAAATATTCGGGCGTTCCAATCGCTCGTCTGTTGCATCATAGCGCGTCTCGGCGCAATCGACCGATTCGCTCGACCCATTATTTTCGATTTACGGCTAAAATAAATTTTTCTCATTTTATTCAATAACATATTCTTGCTTAGATAACTTTTTTACATAGGGATTAAGCATTTAGAACGATATAATGTTTAAAATAAGGGCACTTTACTCTTGACATTTTACGGTTTTTTCAATTTTCTGAAAAATCCTACCATTAGATTTTTTTAAAAATACGATATTCTTGCTTAACTAACGTTTCTACATAGGGATTAAGCATTTAGAACGAAATCTAATGTCAGAAAATGGCACTTTACTCTTGACATTTTTCGGTTTTTTCAATTTTCTGGAAAATCCTATCATTAGATTTTTTTTAAAATACGATATTCTTGCTTAACTAACGTTTTTACATAGGGATTAAGCATTTAGAACGAAATCTAATGTAGGAAAATGGTACTTTACTCTTGACCGGTACGTTGGGACTTTGAAAATATTCGGGCGTTCCAATCGCTCGTCTGTTGCATCATAGCGCGTCTCGGCGCAATCGACCGATTCGCTCGACCCATTATTTTCGATTTACGGCTAAAATAAATTTTTCTCATTTTATTCAATAACATATTCTTGCTTAGATAACTTTTTTACATAGGGATTAAGCATTTAGAACGATATAATGTTTAAAATAAGGGCACTTTACTCTTGACATTTTACGGTTTTTTCAATTTTCTGAAAAATCCTATCATTAGATTTTTTTAAAAATACGATAATCTTGCTTAACTAACGTTTCTACATAGGGATTAAGCATTTAGAACGAAATCTAATGTCAGAAAATGGCACTTTACTCTTGACATTTTTCGGTTTTTTCAATTTTCTGGAAAATCCTATCATTAGATTTTTTTTAAAATACGATATTCTTGCTTAACTAACGTTTTTACATAGGGATTAAGCATTTAGAACGAAATCTAATGTAGGAAAATGGTACTTTACTCTTGACCGGTACGTTGGGACTTTGAAAATATTCGGGCGTTCCAATCGCTCGTCTGTTGCATCATAGCGCGTCTCGGCGCAATCGACCGATTCGCTCGACCCATTATTTTCGATTTACGGCTAAAATAAATTTTTCTCATTTTATTCAATAACATATTCTTGCTTAGATAACTTTTTTACATAGGGATTAAGCATTTAGAACGATATAATGTTTAAAATAAGGGCACTTTACTCTTGACATTTTACGGTTTTTTCAATTTTCTGAAAAATCCTACCATTAGATTTTTTTAAAAATACGATATTCTTGCTTAACTAACGTTTCTACATAGGGATTAAGCATTTAGAACGAAATCTAATGTCAGAAAATGGCACTTTACTCTTGACATTTTTCGGTTTTTTCAATTTTCTGGAAAATCCTATCATTAGATTTTTTTAAAAATACGATATTCTTGCTTAACTAACGTTTTTACAAAGGGATTAAGCATTTAGAACGAAATCTAATGTAGGAAAATGGTACTTTACTCTTGATCGGTACGTTGGGACTTTGAAAATATTCGGGCGTTCCAATCGCTCGTCTGTTGCATCATAGCGCGTCTCGGCGCAATCGACCGATTCGCTCGACCCATTATTTTCGATTTACGGCTAAAATAAATTTTTCTCATTTTATTCAATAACATATTCTTGCTTAGATAACTTTTTTACATAGGGATTAAGCATTTAGAACGATATAATGTTTAAAATAAGGGCACTTTACTCTTGACATTTTACGGTTTTTTCAATTTTCTGAAAAATCCTACCATTAGATTTTTTTAAAAATACGATATTCTTGCTTAACTAACGTTTCTACATAGGGATTAAGCATTTAGAACGAAATCTAATGTCAGAAAATGGCACTTTACTCTTGACATTTTTCGGTTTTTTCAATTTTCTGGAAAATCCTATCATTAGATTTTTTTTAAAATACGATATTCTTGCTTAACTAACGTTTTTACATAGGGATTAAGCATTTAGAACGAAATCTAATGTAGGAAAATGGTACTTTACTCTTGACCGGTACGTTGGGACTTTGAAAATATTCGGGCGTTCCAATCGCTCGTCTGTTGCATCATAGCGCGTCTCGGCGCAATCGACCGATTCGCTCGACCCATTATTTTCGATTTACGGCTAAAATAAATTTTTCTCATTTTATTCAATAACATATTCTTGCTTAGATAACTTTTTTACATAGGGATTAAGCATTTAGAACGATATAATGTTTAAAATAAGGGCACTTTACTCTTGACATTTTACGGTTTTTTCAATTTTCTGAAAAATCCTATCATTAGATTTTTTTAAAAATACGATAATCTTGCTTAACTAACGTTTCTACATAGGGATTAAGCATTTAGAACGAAATCTAATGTCAGAAAATGGCACTTTACTCTTGACATTTTTCGGTTTTTTCAATTTTCTGGAAAATCCTATCATTAGATTTTTTTTAAAATACGATATTCTTGCTTAACTAACGTTTTTACATAGGGATTAAGCATTTAGAACGAAATCTAATGTAGGAAAATGGTACTTTACTCTTGACCGGTACGTTGGGACTTTGAAAATATTCGGGCGTTCCAATCGCTCGTCTGTTGCATCATAGCGCGTCTCGGCGCAATCGACCGATTCGCTCGACCCATTATTTTCGATTTACGGCTAAAATAAATTTTTCTCATTTTATTCAATAACATATTCTTGCTTAGATAACTTTTTTACATAGGGATTAAGCATTTAGAACGATATAATGTTTAAAATAAGGGCACTTTACTCTTGACATTTTACGGTTTTTTCAATTTTCTGAAAAATCCTACCATTAGATTTTTTTAAAAATACGATATTCTTGCTTAACTAACGTTTCTACATAGGGATTAAGGATTTAGAACGAAATCTAATGTCAGAAAATGGCACTTTACTCTTGACATTTTTCGGTTTTTTCAATTTTCTGGAAAATCCTATCATTAGATTTTTTTAAAAATACGATATTCTTGCTTAACTAACGTTTTTACATAGGGATTAAGCATTTAGAACGAAATCTAATGTAGGAAAATGGTACTTTACTCTTGACCGGTACGTTGGGACTTTGAAAATATTCGGGCGTTCCAATCGCTCGTCTGTTGCATCATAGCGCGTCTCGGCGCAATCGACCGATTCGCTCGACCCATTATTTTCGATTTACGGCTAAAATAAATTTTTCTCATTTTATTCAATAACATATTCTTGCTTAGATAACTTTTTTACATAGGGATTAAGCATTTAGAACGATATAATGTTTAAAATAAGGGCACTTTACTCTTGACATTTTACGGTTTTTTCAATTTTCTGAAAAATCCTACCATTAGATTTTTTTAAAAATACGATATTCTTGCTTAACTAACGTTTCTACATAGGGATTAAGCATTTAGAACGAAAACTAATGTCAGAAAATGGCACTTTACTCTTGACATTTTTCGGTTTTTTCAATTTTCTGGAAAATCCTATCATTAGATTTTTTTAAAAATACGATATTCTTGCTTAACTAACGTTTTTACAAAGGGATTAAGCATTTAGAACGAAATCTAATGTAGGAAAATGGTACTTTACTCTTGATCGGTACGTTGGGACTTTGAAAATATTCGGGCGTTCCAATCGCTCGTCTGTTGCATCATAGCGCGTCTCGGCGCAATCGACCGATTCGCTCGACCCATTATTTTCGATTTACGGCTAAAATAAATTTTTCTCATTTTATTTAATAACATATTCTTGCTTAGATAACTTTTTTACATAGGGATTAAGCATTTAGAACGATATAATGTTTAAAATAAGGGCACTTTACTCTTGACATTTTACGGTTTTTTCAATTTTCTGAAAAATCCTACCATTAGATTTTTTTAAAAATACGATATTCTTGCTTAACTAACGTTTCTACATAGGGATTAAGCATTTAGAACGAAATCTAATGTCAGAAAATGGCACTTTACTCTTGACATTTTTCGGTTTTTTCAATTTTCTGGAAAATCCTATCATTAGATTTTTTTTAAAATACGATATTCTTGCTTAACTAACGTTTTTACATAGGGATTAAGCATTTAGAACGAAATCTAATGTAGGAAAATGGTACTTTACTCTTGACCGGTACGTTGGGACTTTGAAAATATTCGGGCGTTCCAATCGCTCGTCTGTTGCATCATAGCGCGTCTCGGCGCAATCGACCGATTCGCTCGACCCATTATTTTCGATTTACGGCTAAAATAAATTTTTCTCATTTTATTCAATAACATATTCTTGCTTAGATAACTTTTTTACATAGGGATTAAGCATTTAGAACGATATAATGTTTAAAATAAGGGCACTTTACTCTTGACATTTTACGGTTTTTTCAATTTTCTGAAAAATCCTATCATTAGATTTTTTTAAAAATACGATAATCTTGCTTAACTAACGTTTCTACATAGGGATTAAGCATTTAGAACGAAATCTAATGTCAGAAAATGGCACTTTACTCTTGACATTTTTCGGTTTTTTCAATTTTCTGGAAAATCCTATCATTAGATTTTTTTTAAAATACGATATTCTTGCTTAACTAACGTTTTTACATAGGGATTAAGCATTTAGAACGAAATCTAATGTAGGAAAATGGTACTTTACTCTTGACCGGTACGTTGGGACTTTGAAAATATTCGGGCGTTCCAATCGCTCGTCTGTTGCATCATAGCGCGTCTCGGCGCAATCGACCGATTCGCTCGACCCATTATTTTCGATTTACGGCTAAAATAAATTTTTCTCATTTTATTCAATAACATATTCTTGCTTAGATAACTTTTTTACATAGGGATTAAGCATTTAGAACGATATAATGTTTAAAATAAGGGCACTTTACTCTTGACATTTTACGGTTTTTTCAATTTTCTGAAAAATCCTACCATTAGATTTTTTTAAAAATACGATATTCTTGCTTAACTAACGTTTCTACATAGGGATTAAGCATTTAGAACGAAATCTAATGTCAGAAAATGGCACTTTACTCTTGACATTTTTCGGTTTTTTCAATTTTCTGGAAAATCCTATCATTAGATTTTTTTAAAAATACGATATTCTTGCTTAACTAACGTTTTTACATAGGGATTAAGCATTTAGAACGAAATCTAATGTAGGAAAATGGTACTTTACTCTTGATCGGTACGTTGGGACTTAGAAAATATTCGGCCGTACGCGGCGCGTCTCGGCGCTTCGAACAGCTCCGGTGTCCCCATTATTTTCGATTTACGGCTAAAATAAATTTTTCTAATTTTTTTCAATAACATATTCTTGCTTAAATAACTTTTTTACATAGGGATTAAGCATTTAGAACGATACATTGTTTAAAATAATGGCACTTTACTCTTGACATTTTACGGTTTTTTCAATTTTCTGAAAAATCCTATCATTAGATTTTTTTAAAAATACGATATTCTTGCTTAACTAACGTTTCTACATAGGGATTAAGCATTTAGAACGAAATCTAATGTCAGAAAATGGCACTTTACTCTTGACATTTTTCGGTTTTTTCAATTTTCTGGAAAATCCTATCATTAGATTTTTTTAAAAATACGATATTCTTGCTTAACTAACGTTTTTACATAGGGATTAAGCATTTAGAACGAAATCTAATGTAGGAAAATGGTACTTTACTCTTGATCGGTACGTTGGGACTTAGAAAATATTCGGCCGTACGCGGCGCGTCTCGGCGCTTCGAACAGCTCCGGTGTCCCCATTATTTTCGATTTACGGCTAAAATAAATTTTTCTAATTTTTTTCAATAACATATTCTTGCTTAAATAACTTTTTTACATAGGGATTAAGCATTTAGAACGATACATTGTTTAAAATAATGGCACTTTACTCTTGACATTTTACGGTTTTTTCAATTTTCTGAAAAATCCTATCATTAGATTTTTTTAAAAATACGATATTCTTGCTTAACTAACGTTTCTACATAGGGATTAAGCATTTAGAACGAAATCTAATGTCAGAAAATGGCACTTTACTCTTGACATTTTTCGGTTTTTTCAATTTTCTGGAAAATCCTATCATTAGATTTTTTTAAAAATACGATATTCTTGCTTAACTAACGTTTTTACATAGGGATTAAGCATTTAGAACGAAATCTAATGTAGGAAAATGGTACTTTACTCTTGATCGGTACGTTGGGACTTAGAAAATATTCGGCCGTACGCGGCGCGTCTCGGCGCTTCGAACAGCTCCGGTGTCCCCATTATTTTCGATTTACGGCTAAAATAAATTTTTCTAATTTTTTTCGATTACATATTCTTGCTTAAATAACTTTTTTACATAGGGATTAAGCATTTAGAACGACATGTTGTTTAAAATAATGGTACTTTACTCTTGTGATTTTTCGGTTTTTTTTGATTATTTTGAAAAATAAATTTTTGTAATTTTTTTAAATGCGATATTCGTGATCAGTGAACGATTTCACATATGGATTAAGCATTTAGAATCGTGCGGACGCGTTATTAAAAAAGTTTACTCGATGCGATGGGACTTTAAAAAGTTTGTGAAAATTTTCATATTGGGAAAAAATGTGTAATTTTTTGTCTAGTTTACGGTAGTGTAATTTATTTTAATGTTTACTATAAAAATTTTTTTCGTTCGTTCACGCGCTATGTTACAACAGCACGGCCGGGCGGTCTGTTGCCGCAGCGGTTTACACTCATAAGCGCGCGTGCTATTCGGCCGGCGGCGCCGGCGTCCTTGCCGGCCGTTCGGTATCTATAAGAGATACACGGTCCGTGCGAGGCGGACGGAGCAGAGCGGGTTTTGGGCCAATTCTACGATCTCGGTCGAGAAGCTGTCTCAGAGCTCCTTCGGGGCTTCGGTCCTGACTGTTTCGTGCCGTTTACGTTACGGACTTTTCTCCACACAGCGTGGCCACGGGTCGGTGTCTTTGACCGAATGGCCCATATGTGGCAAGCCCTACGGGGTTGGTTACCCGTATGCACTTTGTATGTATACTCGTACTCACTGAGCAATCGACTCTTCTGTCCGAGCGATGGAAAAATTTTTTAAAATGCATCTGTAAGATTTGGAAGCAAATCGTACCAATTGAAAACTGTGGCTAAAATGAAATAGCCCAGTGGAGAGAGAAAACTATCAAAAAACTGATTTTTTAAATCAAGAGGTGTCAGAAATCGAAATGCCTAGCGCGAGCGGAAGAACACGCTTTCTCGCCAGTCCAGCATGTGTCCTGTCCGTTCTTCCTCGGCTTGCCGATTTTGCCCAGATCAGAGGTTTCGTGCTTCCGGCGGTCAGAAGATCAGCGTGAGCGTACGCGCTTCCACGACTATGGCATCACCCATGTACTTTTTCCTTTGAATATATTTGAGTACATAAAAAATATTAAAACATATAGAGAGAACTGTGTCTTGGATCTTAAAAATTTGTCAATAGCGATGATATATTATTACTTAACTTGAAGTATTTGTACGTTTTAGCTGGGACGTACATTTATCTTACAAGATGTTAATAGCGAGACTCTTGAAGATAAAATTATCTTGTGATTTTATGAAGGCAAAGATAGAAACGTACGAAGCTGGCGTACGTAGAAAAATGTGATTTTATGATAGAACAAAAATATAATACGTACGTTTTTGGGCGTACGGTAAAATATCTGTATGGTAGAAAAATGAAAGAAATTGAGCGTTAAAGAAGATATGTTACAAGCGCGGAATGTGGCAAAACTTGTACATATTTGAAAGAGAAAAATGGTGTGTCGACCTGACATATATATATGAAACAGGCGACGATGGAAAAGGATTTAAATTTTGTCCATTTTATATATACATATTGTATAGTTCCCTGGTTGATCCTGCCAGTAGTCATATGCTTGTCTCAAAGATTAAGCCATGCATGTCTCAGTACATGCCGTATTAAGGTGAAACCGCGAATGGCTCATTAAATCAGTTATGGTTTCTTAGATCGTACTAAAATTTACTTGGATAACTGTGGTAATTCTAGAGCTAATACATGCAAAACAGAGTTCCGACCAGAGATGGTAGGAACGCTTTTATTAGATCAAAACCAATCGGTGGCGGGTGTTTACACTCGTCCATCGTTTGCTTTGGTGACTCTGAATAACTTTGTGCTGATCGCATGGTCTTATAGCACCGGCGACGCATCTTTCAAATGTCTGCCTTATCAACTGTCGATGGTAGGTTCTGCGCCTACCATGGTTGTAACGGGTAACGGGGAATCAGGGTTCGATTCCGGAGAGGGAGCCTGAGAAACGGCTACCACATCCAAGGAAGGCAGCAGGCGCGCAAATTACCCACTCCCGGCACGGGGAGGTAGTGACGAAAAATAACGATACGGGACTCATCCGAGGCCCCGTAATCGGAATGAGTACACTTTAAATCCTTTAACGAGGATCCATTGGAGGGCAAGTCTGGTGCCAGCAGCCGCGGTAATTCCAGCTCCAATAGCGTATATTAAAGTTGTTGCGGTTAAAAAGCTCGTAGTTGAATCTGTGTGTCACAGTGTCGGTTCATCGCTCGCGGTGTTTAACTGGCATTATGTGGTACGTCCTACCGGTGGGCTTTGCTCTTCACGGGGCGGTCCAACTAATATCCCATCGCGGTGCTCTTCACTGAGTGTCGAGGTGGGCCGGTACGTTTACTTTGAACAAATTAGAGTGCTCAAAGCAGGCTACCTTCGCCTGAATACTGTGTGCATGGAATAATGGAATAGGACCTCGGTTCTATTTTGTTGGTTTTCGGAACCCCGAGGTAATGATTAATAGGGACAGATGGGGGCATTCGTATTGCGACGTTAGAGGTGAAATTCTTGGATCGTCGCAAGACGGACAGAAGCGAAAGCATTTGCCAAAAATGTTTTCATTAATCAAGAACGAAAGTTAGAGGTTCGAAGGCGATCAGATACCGCCCTAGTTCTAACCATAAACGATGCCAGCTAGCGATCCGCCGAAGTTCCTACGATGACTCGGCGGGCAGCTTCCGGGAAACCAAAGCTTTTGGGTTCCGGGGGAAGTATGGTTGCAAAGCTGAAACTTAAAGGAATTGACGGAAGGGCACCACCAGGAGTGGAGCCTGCGGCTTAATTTGACTCAACACGGGAAACCTCACCAGGCCCGGACACCGGAAGGATTGACAGATTGATAGCTCTTTCTTGATTCGGTGGGTGGTGGTGCATGGCCGTTCTTAGTTGGTGGAGCGATTTGTCTGGTTAATTCCGATAACGAACGAGACTCTAGCCTGCTAAATAGACGTAATTATGGTATCTCGAAGGCTCTCGGCTTCTGCCGGTGGGGTTTTTACTACCAACGTACAAACAAATCTTCTTAGAGGGACAGGCGGCTTCTAGCCGCACGAGATTGAGCAATAACAGGTCTGTGATGCCCTTAGATGTTCTGGGCCGCACGCGCGCTACACTGAAGGAATCAGCGTGTGTTCCCTGGCCGAAAGGCCCGGGTAACCCGCTGAACCTCCTTCGTGCTAGGGATTGGGGCTTGCAATTATTCCCCATGAACGAGGAATTCCCAGTAAGCGCGAGTCATAAGCTCGCGTTGATTACGTCCCTGCCCTTTGTACACACCGCCCGTCGCTACTACCGATTGAATGATTTAGTGAGGTCTTCGGACTGGTGCGCGGCAATGTTTCGGCATTGCCGATGATGCCGGGAAGATGACCAAACTTGATTATTTAGAGGAAGTAAAAGTCGTAACAAGGTTTCCGTAGGTGAACCTGCGGAAGGATCATTACAATGTTCCAATATATCTCAAAGAGAGAGGAGAGGAGGAGAGAAAATGAATTCGATTAGTTTGTGGATAAGAATTCATATAAAAAAAAAAGATATTGTTGAGCCCGCCAGATCATTCGTGCGTGATTTACACGGCCAGACGTGTGTACTACACGTATTAGGCCTTTGATCTGCGTTGCGTAGGCCACAACAAATCTTTCAAAGAGAGAGAGATATATGTGTTGTTGGGGTTTGTGATTATGAAGGTGCCCCAACGCACAAAAATATATAAAAATGTACAAAGTTGGGATGTGGTGTGGTGGAGAAGAGTTGGGCCCGACCAGATCATTCGTGCGTGATTTACACGGCAGACGTGTGTACTACACGTATTAGGCCTTTGATCTGCGTTGCGTAGGCCATCTTCCTTCCAAGACACACACGTGTTGGGGTTTGTGTGATTTTATGATAGTGCCTCAACACGGAAAAATAAGCGTACGAGAAGAGTTGGGCCCGACCAGATCATTCGTGCGTGATTTATACACGGCCAGACGCGTATTATATTACACGTATTAGGCCTTTGATCTGCGTTGCGTAGGCCATCTTCTCGATAGAGAGAAAGCCAATGTATTCTTTTTTCTTTCTTTACACACACACACACACAGTTGTAGTAGGACAGGGAGGGATGCGAGCGTGCTAATCACGCTTCCTCAAGTCTTCGCTGTGGTGTAAAAAAAAAAAAGAAAAAAAGGAATCGTTGGGAAAGTCCAAAGGACGAAAATATCGGGCAGTCTGAAGATAACTTAATGCTCGTTTACATTGGTATCAAGAGAGACCGGCTTGTGTAGCTCGTTTCAATGCTGTGTCGTTGTCATTGACACCCTACTCTGTTGCGCGCTAGTGGCAGCATGAGCGTGGGACGTATATATATATGACACCCAGCTAGAGCCGGCCGTGAGTCCGTCCGGTGTAAATAACGACGAAAGGAGAGAGAAACTTTTCGAATCCAGTATCGGGTTGATAATTGTCCAGTTTGAATATCCATATCCCCGTCGTTTTTGGAGGTGATATACTCTCTGTGTTTCTTCGATAGAAGGCTTTTCAATGTTCTATTCGCTCCGACCGTCGAACTTGCAAGAAAACAGTGGTTTTGGATTTGCTCGTACATATATATATGGTTTCGACGGAAATATCTCGTTCTTTAAGGGACAATTATGTCGTTGTACGACGACTCCCGAATCTCCTTCGCGCGCTGGTTGGAGCTCTTCGGGTATCGGCTTGTTCCGAAATATAACACAAAAATGTGGTGGATAGCAAATACACATTATATATATATGAGAGAATAAAAGGGAAAAATTACCCTGAACGGTGGATCACTTGGCTCGTGGGTCGATGAAGAACGCAGCTAATTGCGCGTCAACGTGTGAACTGCAGGACACATGAACATCGACATTTCGAACGCACATTGCGGTCCACGGATACAATTCCTGGACCACGCCTGGCTGAGGGTCGTTTACGTACTTATAAACTGCTTGCGTTGATGGCACTTGTTGCCTATATACGTACGAGCGAATGGTGGGCGCTTCGTCGGCGTTTGTCGCGGTCCTATGAATATTGAGAAATTTTACGTACGTCTAACAGTCTTCGAGAGAGATGGAAATCGTGTTCGAACTAGCGTGAGTGTGGAAGGCGGTGTCGTGTGTCGTATATGTTTTATATACGTCCGCCCGTCTGAAACACCGCTTCGAAGCGGTGACAAAATCTTTTTCGGGACGATTCGTATTCGTAGAACTATCGAGATTTCACTGGTACATTTTCAACGCGCTCCCGACGTCGCCTGAAATGAAACGAGATGGGTTTAACCCACGAAAGCGTACTACACGAGTCTGTCCTATGTGAAGACTGTGTACAGAGATCGAACGAACGCATGAAAGAAATTGAACGAAAGAACACATAACCCGCAAAAATATAGAGTAGAATTGTGACCGTTGCTTCGAATTTGAATTTATATGTATATATATATCATAGCCCCAGGGAGTGGAACCTATGAGTGTGGAAGGATGTCTCTTACCGTTATGTTGCCAGAGGAAAAAAAGTCTCTCTCTTCGTACGACACATTTGTGTACGAATTGTATCGATGGCTATATAGAT
>NW_027476964.1:72500-75000 GCF_051020955.1 Megalopta genalis | reverse complement strand
ACGCAGCTATTTTATTATTTTTTTTATTATTATATAAATCGCAGCATATTTTGTTATTATATACATGCACAAAAAACACCCATTGGGCGAAAGGGAATCCGGTTTCTATTCCGGAACCCGGCAGCGGAACCGCATACCATTCGGGCCCTCGTAAGAGTGTTCGTCGGGGTAACCCAAAATGACCTGGAGACGCCGTCGGGAGATCCGGGGAGAGTTTTCTTTTCTGTATAAGCGTTCGAGTTCCCTGGAAACCTCTAGCAGGGAGATAGGGTTTGGAACGCGAAGAGCACCGCAGTTGCGGCGGTGTCCGGATCATCCCCTCGGACCTTGAAAATCCAGGAGAGGGCCACGTGGAGGTGTCGCGCCGGTTCGTACCCATATCCGCAGCAGGTCTCCAAGGTAAAGAGCCTCTAGTCGATAGATTAATGTAGGTAAGGGAAGTCGGCAAATTGGATCCGTAACTTCGGGATAAGGATTGGCTCTGAGGAGCGGGGCGTGTCGGGCTTGGTCGGGAAGCGGGTCTGGCTGACGTGCCGGGCCTGGGCGAGGTGAACGGCTCTCGTGGCTGGGATCCGAGCTCGGTCCCGTGCCTTGGCCTCCCGCGGGACGGTGATGCGTAATATAGACCTCTTGTTAGGTCCATTAGCCTCTCCCGTCCTAGTCGCACAGGTACCTCCTCGTGGTTCCCGACGGTAACGTGATGCATTGTTTGGACCTGTCCATTCAGTGCATTGCGGCTAAATTCTGTGCGACACGACGTGCTGCCTAGCAGTAATGAGCCGCTGTAAGGGTGCAGCCCACCCAAATGGCCTGCCTTCGCGCTAATGTGGCGGCGGCTCTAGTCACTTTGAGGGAGGCATGTTATGGGTCATGGGGTTGCCACCCCCATGGCTCTATTGTCGTAGGCCCGAAGAATCAAAAGATAGATTATGGGTCAAGTGACCCATTGTCGGCGGGCCCTCGGGCCACTCGGATCGCCGACCCTACGACAGCGGCCACAGTGGATCGGAATGTTTGTCCGACGACCTCGAGAAATAAACCCAACAAGTCCAGTAACGACGCACAACATCCTGCGTCGCGGGGGGCACTACATCCGTGTCCCCATTGTTCGCGATCCTTTCCCACTTCCATCGGGTTAGGGGTCCATGTGAGGAGAGCTCATCCAGACGAGGCCAACCAACGAGTGCAGGTGGCGGTAAAGAAGGTTAGGTGGACTCAGGAGGAGACTGAGATGGTGGCGGCGGCTGAGGCGCTTGCGAGTGTGCAGGGCAACGTCAAATTTATGAACGAACATCTGCTGACGGTCTTCGACAATAAATTCAGTCTTGATCGACTGAAGGGCCTCAGAAAGAAATTGACGTATAAAGCTCTTGTTACACAGAAGATCGGTGTATGCCGCGAGCGTGGAGCTGCCGTTGAGTCTCAACCTTCAGCCTCCAGTGTCACTCAACATCACGACACAAGTCATCGACAGGCGGATTCGCCTACTCCTGTTCAGGAGCACTCTGCGTCGGCACAGCAACATCAGTGCCAATATATTGACGCTATCCGTAAGCTGATTGATCCGGCCGAAAGGGTGAAATCCCATGAAGCGGAGGAACTCGTAAGTCTTGCGAGAACGGTTCTTAATCGAGAACCAATAACACCGAGTGCTTGTTGTCGATGGCTTCAACGAGTCTTTCCGACGCCTTCTGCGAAAGTAAAGGAGCGGAGAACGCCACTGCTCCGGCCACCTAAAGCTGCACCTGCCGGGCCCGTGCCGAGGTGGAGACTGAGGAGAAGGGAGTATGCGGCCATGCAGGAACTCTGGAGGAAGGACATGTCTCGCGCGGCCAAGCTTGTACTGGATGGCCCGGTGCAGGCTCAAACACCAACCGTTGGCGAGATGGTGGAGTACTGGACACCTATGCTCACCAGTCCTTCTGTCCCCATTGAGCACCTTCATCCAGTTCAGGAAAGGGAGGACCTGCATTGGATCGCTGAGCCGGTTCGTGGCCATGAGATCCAGGCCAATGAGATCCCGCTCTCCTCGGCATCGGGTCTCGATAACATCTCGAGCAGGCAATGGAGGAGTGTGCCGGTAGTTCTAAGAACCTTATTTTATAATGTCATCCTTGCGGTAGGGGCATTTCCATCTGAGCTCCTCATCAGCAGGACGGTATTTATCCCTAAGAAGGACGGAAGCTCAACACCATCCGAGTTCCGTCCTATAAGTGTGGCTTCAGTCGTCGTTCGTCAGCTGCATAAAATCTTGGCGGTGAGATTGGCAAAAGCCGGTCTCATCGATGAGCGGCAACGAGGAGTACACGATGGCTGTGCTGAGAACGTTCTTGTACTGTCAACTGCCCTTCGTGACGCACGGAGCTGCTTAAAGCAGCTTCACGTTGTGTCCTTAGATGTGGCCAAGGCGTTTGACAGCGTTAGTCACCATGCCATAACATCGGCACTAAGGGAATTGGGACTCCCGGAGCTCTTTGTGAGGTACATAACAGCGACGTAC
>NW_027476964.1:35000-67500 GCF_051020955.1 Megalopta genalis | reverse complement strand
TCTAGAAAGAGACAGAGACAGTCGATCCGCGTTATGTTAAATATCTCCAGGTTACCGATTCCACAAAATTATAAAAAGTATACGGCTGTGTAGCGGGGATCAAAACGAGTAATTTCATGTATAAAGTTTAAATAATCTCCCAATAGTTTGCCGGGAAACATCGATAATTCCGATCTAGAAAGAGACAGAGACAGTCGATCCGCGTTATGTTAAATATCTCAAGGTTACCGATTCCACAAAATTATAAAAAGTATACGGCTGTGTAGCGGGGACCAAAACGAGTAATTTCATGTATAAAGTTTAATTAATCTCCCAATAGTTTGCCGGGAAACATCGATTATTCCGATCTAGAAAGAGACAGAGACAGTCGATCCGCGTTATGTTAAATATCTCCAGGTTACCGATTCCACAAAATTATAAAAAGTATACGGCTGTGTAGCGGGGATCAAAACGAGTAATTTCATGTATAAAGTTTAAATAATCTCCCAATAGTTTGCCGGGAAACATCGATAATTCCGATCTAGAAAGAGACAGAGACAGTCGATCCGCGTTATGTTAAATATCTCAAGGTTACCGATTCCACAAAATTATAAAAAGTATACGGCTGTGTAGCGGGGATCAAAACGAGTAATTTCATGTATAAAGTTTAAATAATCTCCCAATAGTTTGCCGGGAAACATCGATAATTCCGATCTAGAAAGAGACAGAGACAGTCGATCCGCGTTATGTTAAATATCTCAAGGTTACCGATTCCACAAAATTATAAAAAGTATACGGCTGTGTAGCGGGGATCAAAACGAGTAATTTCGTGTATAAAGTTTAATTAATCTCCGAATAGTTTTCCGGGAAACATCGATTATTCCGATCTAGAAAGAGACAGAGACAGTCGATCCGCGTTATGTTAAATATTTCAAGGTTCCCGATTCCACAAAATTATAAAAAGTATACGGCTGTGTAGCGGGGATCAAAACGAGTAATTTCGTGTATAAAGTTTAATTAATATCCCATTACTTTGCCGGGAAACATCAATACTTCGATCGCGCGAGAGAGACAGAGAAACGAACAGTCTTTTTTTCGATTTACGGCTAAAATAAATTTTTCTCATTTTATTCAATAACATATTCTTGCTTAGATAACTTTTTTACATAGGGATTAAGCATTTAGAACGATATAATGTTTAAAATAAGGGCACTTTACTCTTGACATTTTACGGTTTTTTCAATTTTCTGAAAAATCCTACCATTAGATTTTTTTAAAAATACGATATTCTTGCTTAACTAACGTTTCTACATAGGGATTAAGCATTTAGAACGAAATCTAATGTCAGAAAATGGCACTTTACTCTTGACATTTTTCGGTTTTTTCAATTTTCTGGAAAATCCTATCATTAGATTTTTTTAAAAATACGATATTCTTGCTTAACTAACGTTTTTACATAGGGATTAAGCATTTAGAACGAAATCTAATGTAGGAAAATGGTACTTTACTCTTGACCGGTACGTTGGGACTTTGAAAATATTCGGGCGTTCCAATCGCTCGTCTGTTGCATCATAGCGCGTCTCGGCGCAATCGACCGATTCGCTCGACCCATTATTTTCGATTTACGGCTAAAATAAATTTTTCTCATTTTATTCAATAACATATTCTTGCTTAGATAACTTTTTTACATAGGGATTAAGCATTTAGAA
Organism: Megalopta genalis; assembly: GCF_051020955.1. Classification (NCBI taxonomy): domain Eukaryota; kingdom Metazoa; phylum Arthropoda; class Insecta; order Hymenoptera; family Halictidae; genus Megalopta; species Megalopta genalis. The sequence continues at coordinate 65,812 of NW_027476964.1, read as the reverse complement.
CGATATAATGTTTAAAATAAGGGCACTTTACTCTTGACATTTTACGGTTTTTTCAATTTTCTGAAAAATCCTACCATTAGATTTTTTTAAAAATACGATATTCTTGCTTAACTAACGTTTCTACATAGGGATTAAGCATTTAGAACGAAATCTAATGTCAGAAAATGGCACTTTACTCTTGACATTTTTCGGTTTTTTCAATTTTCTGGAAAATCCTATCATTAGATTTTTTTAAAAATACGATATTCTTGCTTAACTAACGTTTTTACATAGGGATTAAGCATTTAGAACGAAATCTAATGTAGGAAAATGGTACTTTACTCTTGATCGGTACGTTGGGACTTAGAAAATATTCGGCCGTACGCGGCGCGTCTCGGCGCTTCGAACAGCTCCGGTGTCCCCATTATTTTCGATTTACGGCTAAAATAAATTTTTCTAATTTTTTTCAATAACATATTCTTGCTTAAATAACTTTTTTACATAGGGATTAAGCATTTAGAACGATACATTGTTTAAAATAATGGCACTTTACTCTTGACATTTTACGGTTTTTTCAATTTTCTGAAAAATCCTATCATTAGATTTTTTTAAAAATACGATATTCTTGCTTAACTAACGTTTCTACATAGGGATTAAGCATTTAGAACGAAATCTAATGTCAGAAAATGGCACTTTACTCTTGACATTTTTCGGTTTTTTCAATTTTCTGGAAAATCCTATCATTAGATTTTTTTAAAAATACGATATTCTTGCTTAACTAACGTTTTTACATAGGGATTAAGCATTTAGAACGAAATCTAATGTAGGAAAATGGTACTTTACTCTTGATCGGTACGTTGGGACTTAGAAAATATTCGGCCGTACGCGGCGCGTCTCGGCGCTTCGAACAGCTCCGGTGTCCCCATTATTTTCGATTTACGGCTAAAATAAATTTTTCTAATTTTTTTCAATAACATATTCTTGCTTAAATAACTTTTTTACATAGGGATTAAGCATTTAGAACGATACATTGTTTAAAATAATGGCACTTTACTCTTGACATTTTACGGTTTTTTCAATTTTCTGAAAAATCCTATCATTAGATTTTTTTAAAAATACGATATTCTTGCTTAACTAACGTTTCTACATAGGGATTAAGCATTTAGAACGAAATCTAATGTCAGAAAATGGCACTTTACTCTTGACATTTTTCGGTTTTTTCAATTTTCTGGAAAATCCTATCATTAGATTTTTTTAAAAATACGATATTCTTGCTTAACTAACGTTTTTACAAAGGGATTAAGCATTTAGAACGAAATCTAATGTAGGAAAATGGTACTTTACTCTTGATCGGTACGTTGGGACTTTGAAAATATTCGGGCGTTCCAATCGCTCGTCTGTTGCATCATAGCGCGTCTCGGCGCAATCGACCGATTCGCTCGACCCATTATTTTCGATTTACGGCTAAAATAAATTTTTCTCATTTTATTCAATAACATATTCTTGCTTAGATAACTTTTTTACATAGGGATTAAGCATTTAGAACGATATAATGTTTAAAATAAGGGCACTTTACTCTTGACATTTTACGGTTTTTTCAATTTTCTGAAAAATCCTATCATTAGATTTTTTTAAAAATACGATAATCTTGCATAACTAACGTTTCTACATAGGGATTAAGCATTTAGAACGAAATCTAATGTCAGAAAATGGCACTTTACTCTTGACATTTTTCGGTTTTTTCAATTTTCTGGAAAATCCTATCATTAGATTTTTTTAAAAATACGATATTCTTGCTTAACTAACGTTTTTACATAGGGATTAAGCATTTAGAACGAAATCTAATGTAGGAAAATGGTACTTTACTCTTGACCGGTACGTTGGGACTTTGAAAATATTCGGGCGTTCCAATCGCTCGTCTGTTGCATCATAGCGCGTCTCGGCGCAATCGACCGATTCGCTCGACCCATTATTTTCGATTTACGGCTAAAATAAATTTTTCTCATTTTATTCAATAACATATTCTTGCTTAGATAACTTTTTTACATAGGGATTAAGCATTTAGAACGATATAATGTTTAAAATAAGGGCACTTTACTCTTGACATTTTACGGTTTTTTCAATTTTCTGAAAAATCCTACCATTAGATTTTTTTAAAAATACGATATTCTTGCTTAACTAACGTTTCTACATAGGGATTAAGCATTTAGAACGAAATCTAATGTCAGAAAATGGCACTTTACTCTTGACATTTTTCGGTTTTTTCAATTTTCTGGAAAATCCTATCATTAGATTTTTTTTAAAATACGATATTCTTGCTTAACTAACGTTTTTACATAGGGATTAAGCATTTAGAACGAAATCTAATGTAGGAAAATGGTACTTTACTCTTGACCGGTACGTTGGGACTTTGAAAATATTCGGGCGTTCCAATCGCTCGTCTGTTGCATCATAGCGCGTCTCGGCGCAATCGACCGATTCGCTCGACCCATTATTTTCGATTTACGGCTAAAATAAATTTTTCTCATTTTATTCAATAACATATTCTTGCTTAGATAACTTTTTTACATAGGGATTAAGCATTTAGAACGATATAATGTTTAAAATAAGGGCACTTTACTCTTGACATTTTACGGTTTTTTCAATTTTCTGAAAAATCCTACCATTAGATTTTTTTAAAAATACGATATTCTTGCTTAACTAACGTTTCTACATAGGGATTAAGCATTTAGAACGAAATCTAATGTCAGAAAATGGCACTTTACTCTTGACATTTTTCGGTTTTTTCAATTTTCTGGAAAATCCTATCATTAGATTTTTTTAAAAATACGATATTCTTGCTTAACTAACGTTTTTACAAAGGGATTAAGCATTTAGAACGAAATCTAATGTAGGAAAATGGTACTTTACTCTTGATCGGTACGTTGGGACTTTGAAAATATTCGGGCGTTCCAATCGCTCGTCTGTTGCATCATAGCGCGTCTCGGCGCAATCGACCGATTCGCTCGACCCATTATTTTCGATTTACGGCTAAAATAAATTTTTCTCATTTTATTCAATAACATATTCTTGCTTAGATAACTTTTTTACATAGGGATTAAGCATTTAGAACGATATAATGTTTAAAATAAGGGCACTTTACTCTTGACATTTTACGGTTTTTTCAATTTTCTGAAAAATCCTACCATTAGATTTTTTTAAAAATACGATATTCTTGCTTAACTAACGTTTCTACATAGGGATTAAGCATTTAGAACGAAATCTAATGTCAGAAAATGGCACTTTACTCTTGACATTTTTCGGTTTTTTCAATTTTCTGGAAAATCCTATCATTAGATTTTTTTAAAAATACGATATTCTTGCTTAACTAACGTTTTTACATAGGGATTAAGCATTTAGAACGAAATCTAATGTAGGAAAATGGTACTTTACTCTTGACCGGTACGTTGGGACTTAGAAAATATTCGGCCGTACGCGGCGCGTCTCGGCGCTTCGAACAGCTCCGGTGTCCCCATTATTTTCGATTTACGGCTAAAATAAATTTTTCTAATTTTTTTCAATAACATATTCTTGCTTAAATAACTTTTTTACATAGGGATTAAGCATTTAGAACGATACATTGTTTAAAATAATGGCACTTTACTCTTGACATTTTACGGTTTTTTCAATTTTCTGAAAAATCCTATCATTAGATTTTTTTAAAAATACGATATTCTTGCTTAACTAACGTTTCTACATAGGGATTAAGCATTTAGAACGAAATCTAATGTCAGAAAATGGCACTTTACTCTTGACATTTTTCGGTTTTTTCAATTTTCTGGAAAATCCTATCATTAGATTTTTTTAAAAATACGATATTCTTGCTTAACTAACGTTTTTACAAAGGGATTAAGCATTTAGAACGAAATCTAATGTAGGAAAATGGTACTTTACTCTTGATCGGTACGTTGGGACTTTGAAAATATTCGGGCGTTCCAATCGCTCGTCTGTTGCATCATAGCGCGTCTCGGCGCAATCGACCGATTCGCTCGACCCATTATTTTCGATTTACGGCTAAAATAAATTTTTCTCATTTTATTCAATAACATATTCTTGCTTAGATAACTTTTTTACATAGGGATTAAGCATTTAGAACGATATAATGTTTAAAATAAGGGCACTTTACTCTTGACATTTTACGGTTTTTTCAATTTTCTGAAAAATCCTACCATTAGATTTTTTTAAAAATACGATATTCTTGCTTAACTAACGTTTCTACATAGGGATTAAGCATTTAGAACGAAATCTAATGTCAGAAAATGGCACTTTACTCTTGACATTTTTCGGTTTTTTCAATTTTCTGGAAAATCCTATCATTAGATTTTTTTAAAAATACGATATTCTTGCTTAACTAACGTTTTTACATAGGGATTAAGCATTTAGAACGAAATCTAATGTAGGAAAATGGTACTTTACTCTTGACCGGTACGTTGGGACTTAGAAAATATTCGGCCGTACGCGGCGCGTCTCGGCGCTTCGAACAGCTCCGGTGTCCCCATTATTTTCGATTTACGGCTAAAATAAATTTTTCTAATTTTTTTCAATAACATATTCTTGCTTAAATAACTTTTTTACATAGGGATTAAGCATTTAGAACGATACATTGTTTAAAATAATGGCACTTTACTCTTGACATTTTACGGTTTTTTCAATTTTCTGAAAAATCCTATCATTAGATTTTTTTAAAAATACGATATTCTTGCTTAACTAACGTTTCTACATAGGGATTAAGCATTTAGAACGAAATCTAATGTCAGAAAATGGCACTTTACTCTTGACATTTTTCGGTTTTTTCAATTTTATGGAAAATCCTACCATTAGATTTTTTTAAAAATACGATATTCTTGCTTAACTAACGTTTCTACATAGGGATTAAGCATTTAGAACGAAATCTAATGTCAGAAAATGGCACTTTACTCTTGACATTTTTCGGTTTTTTCAATTTTCTGGAAAATCCTATCATTAGATTTTTTTTAAAATACGATATTCTTGCTTAACTAACGTTTTTACATAGGGATTAAGCATTTAGAACGAAATCTAATGTAGGAAAATGGTACTTTACTCTTGACCGGTACGTTGGGACTTTGAAAATATTCGGGCGTTCCAATCGCTCGTCTGTTGCATCATAGCGCGTCTCGGCGCAATCGACCGATTCGCTCGACCCATTATTTTCGATTTACGGCTAAAATAAATTTTTCTCATTTTATTCAATAACATATTCTTGCTTAGATAACTTTTTTACATAGGGATTAAGCATTTAGAACGATATAATGTTTAAAATAAGGGCACTTTACTCTTGACATTTTACGGTTTTTTCAATTTTCTGAAAAATCCTATCATTAGATTTTTTTAAAAATACGATAATCTTGCATAACTAACGTTTCTACATAGGGATTAAGCATTTAGAACGAAATCTAATGTCAGAAAATGGCACTTTACTCTTGACATTTTTCGGTTTTTTCAATTTTCTGGAAAATCCTATCATTAGATTTTTTTTAAAATACGATATTCTTGCTTAACTAACGTTTTTACATAGGGATTAAGCATTTAGAACGAAATCTAATGTAGGAAAATGGTACTTTACTCTTGACCGGTACGTTGGGACTTTGAAAATATTCGGGCGTTCCAATCGCTCGTCTGTTGCATCATAGCGCGTCTCGGCGCAATCGACCGATTCGCTCGACCCATTATTTTCGATTTACGGCTAAAATAAATTTTTCTCATTTTATTCAATAACATATTCTTGCTTAGATAACTTTTTTACATAGGGATTAAGCATTTAGAACGATATAATGTTTAAAATAAGGGCACTTTACTCTTGACATTTTACGGTTTTTTCAATTTTCTGAAAAATCCTACCATTAGATTTTTTTAAAAATACGATATTCTTGCTTAACTAACGTTTCTACATAGGGATTAAGCATTTAGAACGAAATCTAATGTCAGAAAATGGCACTTTACTCTTGACATTTTTCGGTTTTTTCAATTTTCTGGAAAATCCTAGAATTAGATTTTTTTAAAAATACGATATTCTTGCTTAACTAACGTTTTTACAAAGGGATTAAGCATTTAGAACGAAATCTAATGTAGGAAAATGGTACTTTACTCTTGATCGGTACGTTGGGACTTTGAAAATATTCGGGCGTTCCAATCGCTCGTCTGTTGCATCATAGCGCGTCTCGGCGCAATCGACCGATTCGCTCGACCCATTATTTTCGATTTACGGCTAAAATAAATTTTTCTCATTTTATTCAATAACATATTCTTGCTTAGATAACTTTTTTACATAGGGATTAAGCATTTAGAACGATATAATGTTTAAAATAAGGGCACTTTACTCTTGACATTTTACGGTTTTTTCAATTTTCTGAAAAATCCTATCATTAGATTTTTTTAAAAATACGATAATCTTGCATAACTAACGTTTCTACATAGGGATTAAGCATTTAGAACGAAATCTAATGTCAGAAAATGGCACTTTACTCTTGACATTTTTCGGTTTTTTCAATTTTCTGGAAAATCCTATCATTAGATTTTTTTTAAAATACGATATTCTTGCTTAACTAACGTTTTTACATAGGGATTAAGCATTTAGAACGAAATCTAATGTAGGAAAATGGTACTTTACTCTTGACCGGTACGTTGGGACTTTGAAAATATTCGGGCGTTCCAATCGCTCGTCTGTTGCATCATAGCGCGTCTCGGCGCAATCGACCGATTCGCTCGACCCATTATTTTCGATTTACGGCTAAAATAAATTTTTCTCATTTTATTCAATAACATATTCTTGCTTAGATAACTTTTTTACATAGGGATTAAGCATTTAGAACGATATAATGTTTAAAATAAGGGCACTTTACTCTTGACATTTTACGGTTTTTTCAATTTTCTGAAAAATCCTACCATTAGATTTTTTTAAAAATACGATATTCTTGCTTAACTAACGTTTCTACATAGGGATTAAGCATTTAGAACGAAATCTAATGTCAGAAAATGGCACTTTACTCTTGACATTTTTCGGTTTTTTCAATTTTCTGGAAAATCCTATCATTAGATTTTTTTAAAAATACGATATTCTTGCTTAACTAACGTTTTTACAAAGGGATTAAGCATTTAGAACGAAATCTAATGTAGGAAAATGGTACTTTACTCTTGATCGGTACGTTGGGACTTTGAAAATATTCGGGCGTTCCAATCGCTCGTCTGTTGCATCATAGCGCGTCTCGGCGCAATCGACCGATTCGCTCGACCCATTATTTTCGATTTACGGCTAAAATAAATTTTTCTCATTTTATTCAATAACATATTCTTGCTTAGATAACTTTTTTACATAGGGATTAAGCATTTAGAACGATATAATGTTTAAAATAAGGGCACTTTACTCTTGACATTTTACGGTTTTTTCAATTTTCTGAAAAATCCTACCATTAGATTTTTTTAAAAATACGATATTCTTGCTTAACTAACGTTTCTACATAGGGATTAAGCATTTAGAACGAAATCTAATGTCAGAAAATGGCACTTTACTCTTGACATTTTTCGGTTTTTTCAATTTTCTGGAAAATCCTATCATTAGATTTTTTTTAAAATACGATATTCTTGCTTAACTAACGTTTTTACATAGGGATTAAGCATTTAGAACGAAATCTAATGTAGGAAAATGGTACTTTACTCTTGATCGGTACGTTGGGACTTTGAAAATATTCGGGCGTTCCAATCGCTCGTCTGTTGCATCATAGCGCGTCTCGGCGCAATCGACCGATTCGCTCGACCCATTATTTTCGATTTACGGCTAAAATAAATTTTTCTCATTTTATTCAATAACATATTCTTGCTTAGATAACTTTTTTACATAGGGATTAAGCATTTAGAACGATATAATGTTTAAAATAAGGGCACTTTACTCTTGACATTTTACGGTTTTTTCAATTTTCTGAAAAATCCTACCATTAGATTTTTTTAAAAATACGATATTCTTGCTTAACTAACGTTTCTACATAGGGATTAAGGATTTAGAACGACATCTAATGTCAGAAAATGGCACTTTACTCTTGACATTTTTCGGTTTTTTCAATTTTCTGGAAAATCCTATCATTAGATTTTTTTAAAAATACGATATTCTTGCTTAACTAACGTTTTTACATAGGGATTAAGCATTTAGAACGAAATCTAATGTAGGAAAATGGTACTTTACTCTTGATCGGTACGTTGGGACTTAGAAAATATTCGGCCGTACGCGGCGCGTCTCGGCGCTTCGAACAGCTCCGGTGTCCCCATTATTTTCGATTTACGGCTAAAATAAATTTTTCTAATTTTTTTCAATAACATATTCTTGCTTAAATAACTTTTTTACATAGGGATTAAGCATTTAGAACGATACATTGTTTAAAATAATGGCACTTTACTCTTGACATTTTACGGTTTTTTCAATTTTCTGAAAAATCCTATCATTAGATTTTTTTAAAAATACGATATTCTTGCTTAACTAACGTTTCTACATAGGGATTAAGCATTTAGAACGAAATCTAATGTCAGAAAATGGCACTTTACTCTTGACATTTTTCGGTTTTTTCAATTTTCTGGAAAATCCTATCATTAGATTTTTTTAAAAATACGATATTCTTGCTTAACTAACGTTTTTACAAAGGGATTAAGCATTTAGAACGAAATCTAATGTAGGAAAATGGTACTTTACTCTTGATCGGTACGTTGGGACTTTGAAAATATTCGGGCGTTCCAATCGCTCGTCTGTTGCATCATAGCGCGTCTCGGCGCAATCGACCGATTCGCTCGACCCATTATTTTCGATTTACGGCTAAAATAAATTTTTCTCATTTTATTCAATAACATATTCTTGCTTAGATAACTTTTTTACATAGGGATTAAGCATTTAGAACGATATAATGTTTAAAATAAGGGCACTTTACTCTTGACATTTTACGGTTTTTTCAATTTTCTGAAAAATCCTATCATTAGATTTTTTTAAAAATACGATAATCTTGCATAACTAACGTTTCTACATAGGGATTAAGCATTTAGAACGAAATCTAATGTCAGAAAATGGCACTTTACTCTTGACATTTTTCGGTTTTTTCAATTTTCTGGAAAATCCTATCATTAGATTTTTTTAAAAATACGATATTCTTGCTTAACTAACGTTTTTACATAGGGATTAAGCATTTAGAACGAAATCTAATGTAGGAAAATGGTACTTTACTCTTGACCGGTACGTTGGGACTTTGAAAATATTCGGGCGTTCCAATCGCTCGTCTGTTGCATCATAGCGCGTCTCGGCGCAATCGACCGATTCGCTCGACCCATTATTTTCGATTTACGGCTAAAATAAATTTTTCTCATTTTATTCAATAACATATTCTTGCTTAGATAACTTTTTTACATAGGGATTAAGCATTTAGAACGATATAATGTTTAAAATAAGGGCACTTTACTCTTGACATTTTACGGTTTTTTCAATTTTCTGAAAAATCCTACCATTAGATTTTTTTAAAAATACGATATTCTTGCTTAACTAACGTTTCTACATAGGGATTAAGCATTTAGAACGAAATCTAATGTCAGAAAATGGCACTTTACTCTTGACATTTTTCGGTTTTTTCAATTTTCTGGAAAATCCTATCATTAGATTTTTTTTAAAATACGATATTCTTGCTTAACTAACGTTTTTACATAGGGATTAAGCATTTAGAACGAAATCTAATGTAGGAAAATGGTACTTTACTCTTGACCGGTACGTTGGGACTTTGAAAATATTCGGGCGTTCCAATCGCTCGTCTGTTGCATCATAGCGCGTCTCGGCGCAATCGACCGATTCGCTCGACCCATTATTTTCGATTTACGGCTAAAATAAATTTTTCTCATTTTATTCAATAACATATTCTTGCTTAGATAACTTTTTTACATAGGGATTAAGCATTTAGAACGATATAATGTTTAAAATAAGGGCACTTTACTCTTGACATTTTACGGTTTTTTCAATTTTCTGAAAAATCCTACCATTAGATTTTTTTAAAAATACGATATTCTTGCTTAACTAACGTTTCTACATAGGGATTAAGCATTTAGAACGAAATCTAATGTCAGAAAATGGCACTTTACTCTTGACATTTTTCGGTTTTTTCAATTTTCTGGAAAATCCTATCATTAGATTTTTTTAAAAATACGATATTCTTGCTTAACTAACGTTTTTACAAAGGGATTAAGCATTTAGAACGAAATCTAATGTAGGAAAATGGTACTTTACTCTTGATCGGTACGTTGGGACTTTGAAAATATTCGGGCGTTCCAATCGCTCGTCTGTTGCATCATAGCGCGTCTCGGCGCAATCGACCGATTCGCTCGACCCATTATTTTCGATTTACGGCTAAAATAAATTTTTCTCATTTTATTCAATAACATATTCTTGCTTAGATAACTTTTTTACATAGGGATTAAGCATTTAGAACGATATAATGTTTAAAATAAGGGCACTTTACTCTTGACATTTTACGGTTTTTTCAATTTTCTGAAAAATCCTACCATTAGATTTTTTTAAAAATACGATATTCTTGCTTAACTAACGTTTCTACATAGGGATTAAGCATTTAGAACGAAATCTAATGTCAGAAAATGGCACTTTACTCTTGACATTTTTCGGTTTTTTCAATTTTCTGGAAAATCCTATCATTAGATTTTTTTAAAAATACGATATTCTTGCTTAACTAACGTTTTTACATAGGGATTAAGCATTTAGAACGAAATCTAATGTAGGAAAATGGTACTTTACTCTTGATCGGTACGTTGGGACTTTGAAAATATTCGGGCGTTCCAATCGCTCGTCTGTTGCATCATAGCGCGTCTCGGCGCAATCGACCGATTCGCTCGACCCATTATTTTCGATTTACGGCTAAAATAAATTTTTCTCATTTTATTCAATAACATATTCTTGCTTAGATAACTTTTTTACATAGGGATTAAGCATTTAGAACGATATAATGTTTAAAATAAGGGCACTTTACTCTTGACATTTTACGGTTTTTTCAATTTTCTGAAAAATCCTACCATTAGATTTTTTTAAAAATACGATATTCTTGCTTAACTAACGTTTCTACATAGGGATTAAGCATTTAGAACGAAATCTAATGTCAGAAAATGGCACTTTACTCTTGACATTTTTCGGTTTTTTCAATTTTCTGGAAAATCCTATCATTAGATTTTTTTAAAAATACGATATTCTTGCTTAACTAACGTTTTTACATAGGGATTAAGCATTTAGAACGAAATCTAATGTAGGAAAATGGTACTTTACTCTTGACCGGTACGTTGGGACTTAGAAAATATTCGGCCGTACGCGGCGCGTCTCGGCGCTTCGAACAGCTCCGGTGTCCCCATTATTTTCGATTTACGGCTAAAATAAATTTTTCTAATTTTTTTCAATAACATATTCTTGCTTAAATAACTTTTTTACATAGGGATTAAGCATTTAGAACGATACATTGTTTAAAATAATGGCACTTTACTCTTGACATTTTACGGTTTTTTCAATTTTCTGAAAAATCCTATCATTAGATTTTTTTAAAAATACGATATTCTTGCTTAACTAACGTTTCTACATAGGGATTAAGCATTTAGAACGAAATCTAATGTCAGAAAATGGCACTTTACTCTTGACATTTTTCGGTTTTTTCAATTTTATGGAAAATCCTACCATTAGATTTTTTTAAAAATACGATATTCTTGCTTAACTAACGTTTCTACATAGGGATTAAGCATTTAGAACGAAATCTAATGTCAGAAAATGGCACTTTACTCTTGACATTTTTCGGTTTTTTCAATTTTCTGGAAAATCCTATCATTAGATTTTTTTTAAAATACGATATTCTTGCTTAACTAACGTTTTTACATAGGGATTAAGCATTTAGAACGAAATCTAATGTAGGAAAATGGTACTTTACTCTTGACCGGTACGTTGGGACTTTGAAAATATTCGGGCGTTCCAATCGCTCGTCTGTTGCATCATAGCGCGTCTCGGCGCAATCGACCGATTCGCTCGACCCATTATTTTCGATTTACGGCTAAAATAAATTTTTCTCATTTTATTCAATAACATATTCTTGCTTAGATAACTTTTTTACATAGGGATTAAGCATTTAGAACGATATAATGTTTAAAATAAGGGCACTTTACTCTTGACATTTTACGGTTTTTTCAATTTTCTGAAAAATCCTATCATTAGATTTTTTTAAAAATACGATAATCTTGCATAACTAACGTTTCTACATAGGGATTAAGCATTTAGAACGAAATCTAATGTCAGAAAATGGCACTTTACTCTTGACATTTTTCGGTTTTTTCAATTTTCTGGAAAATCCTATCATTAGATTTTTTTTAAAATACGATATTCTTGCTTAACTAACGTTTTTACATAGGGATTAAGCATTTAGAACGAAATCTAATGTAGGAAAATGGTACTTTACTCTTGACCGGTACGTTGGGACTTTGAAAATATTCGGGCGTTCCAATCGCTCGTCTGTTGCATCATAGCGCGTCTCGGCGCAATCGACCGATTCGCTCGACCCATTATTTTCGATTTACGGCTAAAATAAATTTTTCTCATTTTATTCAATAACATATTCTTGCTTAGATAACTTTTTTACATAGGGATTAAGCATTTAGAACGATATAATGTTTAAAATAAGGGCACTTTACTCTTGACATTTTACGGTTTTTTCAATTTTCTGAAAAATCCTACCATTAGATTTTTTTAAAAATACGATATTCTTGCTTAACTAACGTTTCTACATAGGGATTAAGCATTTAGAACGAAATCTAATGTCAGAAAATGGCACTTTACTCTTGACATTTTTCGGTTTTTTCAATTTTCTGGAAAATCCTAGAATTAGATTTTTTTAAAAATACGATATTCTTGCTTAACTAACGTTTTTACAAAGGGATTAAGCATTTAGAACGAAATCTAATGTAGGAAAATGGTACTTTACTCTTGATCGGTACGTTGGGACTTTGAAAATATTCGGGCGTTCCAATCGCTCGTCTGTTGCATCATAGCGCGTCTCGGCGCAATCGACCGATTCGCTCGACCCATTATTTTCGATTTACGGCTAAAATAAATTTTTCTCATTTTATTCAATAACATATTCTTGCTTAGATAACTTTTTTACATAGGGATTAAGCATTTAGAACGATATAATGTTTAAAATAAGGGCACTTTACTCTTGACATTTTACGGTTTTTTCAATTTTCTGAAAAATCCTATCATTAGATTTTTTTAAAAATACGATAATCTTGCATAACTAACGTTTCTACATAGGGATTAAGCATTTAGAACGAAATCTAATGTCAGAAAATGGCACTTTACTCTTGACATTTTTCGGTTTTTTCAATTTTCTGGAAAATCCTATCATTAGATTTTTTTTAAAATACGATATTCTTGCTTAACTAACGTTTTTACATAGGGATTAAGCATTTAGAACGAAATCTAATGTAGGAAAATGGTACTTTACTCTTGACCGGTACGTTGGGACTTTGAAAATATTCGGGCGTTCCAATCGCTCGTCTGTTGCATCATAGCGCGTCTCGGCGCAATCGACCGATTCGCTCGACCCATTATTTTCGATTTACGGCTAAAATAAATTTTTCTCATTTTATTCAATAACATATTCTTGCTTAGATAACTTTTTTACATAGGGATTAAGCATTTAGAACGATATAATGTTTAAAATAAGGGCACTTTACTCTTGACATTTTACGGTTTTTTCAATTTTCTGAAAAATCCTACCATTAGATTTTTTTAAAAATACGATATTCTTGCTTAACTAACGTTTCTACATAGGGATTAAGCATTTAGAACGAAATCTAATGTCAGAAAATGGCACTTTACTCTTGACATTTTTCGGTTTTTTCAATTTTCTGGAAAATCCTATCATTAGATTTTTTTAAAAATACGATATTCTTGCTTAACTAACGTTTTTACAAAGGGATTAAGCATTTAGAACGAAATCTAATGTAGGAAAATGGTACTTTACTCTTGATCGGTACGTTGGGACTTTGAAAATATTCGGGCGTTCCAATCGCTCGTCTGTTGCATCATAGCGCGTCTCGGCGCAATCGACCGATTCGCTCGACCCATTATTTTCGATTTACGGCTAAAATAAATTTTTCTCATTTTATTCAATAACATATTCTTGCTTAGATAACTTTTTTACATAGGGATTAAGCATTTAGAACGATATAATGTTTAAAATAAGGGCACTTTACTCTTGACATTTTACGGTTTTTTCAATTTTCTGAAAAATCCTACCATTAGATTTTTTTAAAAATACGATATTCTTGCTTAACTAACGTTTCTACATAGGGATTAAGCATTTAGAACGAAATCTAATGTCAGAAAATGGCACTTTACTCTTGACATTTTTCGGTTTTTTCAATTTTCTGGAAAATCCTATCATTAGATTTTTTTTAAAATACGATATTCTTGCTTAACTAACGTTTTTACATAGGGATTAAGCATTTAGAACGAAATCTAATGTAGGAAAATGGTACTTTACTCTTGATCGGTACGTTGGGACTTTGAAAATATTCGGGCGTTCCAATCGCTCGTCTGTTGCATCATAGCGCGTCTCGGCGCAATCGACCGATTCGCTCGACCCATTATTTTCGATTTACGGCTAAAATAAATTTTTCTCATTTTATTCAATAACATATTCTTGCTTAGATAACTTTTTTACATAGGGATTAAGCATTTAGAACGATATAATGTTTAAAATAAGGGCACTTTACTCTTGACATTTTACGGTTTTTTCAATTTTCTGAAAAATCCTACCATTAGATTTTTTTAAAAATACGATATTCTTGCTTAACTAACGTTTCTACATAGGGATTAAGGATTTAGAACGACATCTAATGTCAGAAAATGGCACTTTACTCTTGACATTTTTCGGTTTTTTCAATTTTCTGGAAAATCCTATCATTAGATTTTTTTAAAAATACGATATTCTTGCTTAACTAACGTTTTTACATAGGGATTAAGCATTTAGAACGAAATCTAATGTAGGAAAATGGTACTTTACTCTTGACCGGTACGTTGGGACTTTGAAAATATTCGGGCGTTCCAATCGCTCGTCTGTTGCATCATAGCGCGTCTCGGCGCAATCGACCGATTCGCTCGACCCATTATTTTCGATTTACGGCTAAAATAAATTTTTCTCATTTTATTCAATAACATATTCTTGCTTAGATAACTTTTTTACATAGGGATTAAGCATTTAGAACGATATAATGTTTAAAATAAGGGCACTTTACTCTTGACATTTTACGGTTTTTTCAATTTTCTGAAAAATCCTACCATTAGATTTTTTTAAAAATACGATATTCTTGCTTAACTAACGTTTCTACATAGGGATTAAGCATTTAGAACGAAATCTAATGTCAGAAAATGGCACTTTACTCTTGACATTTTTCGGTTTTTTCAATTTTCTGGAAAATCCTATCATTAGATTTTTTTTAAAATACGATATTCTTGCTTAACTAACGTTTTTACATAGGGATTAAGCATTTAGAACGAAATCTAATGTAGGAAAATGGTACTTTACTCTTGACCGGTACGTTGGGACTTTGAAAATATTCGGGCGTTCCAATCGCTCGTCTGTTGCATCATAGCGCGTCTCGGCGCAATCGACCGATTCGCTCGACCCATTATTTTCGATTTACGGCTAAAATAAATTTTTCTCATTTTATTCAATAACATATTCTTGCTTAGATAACTTTTTTACATAGGGATTAAGCATTTAGAACGATATAATGTTTAAAATAAGGGCACTTTACTCTTGACATTTTACGGTTTTTTCAATTTTCTGAAAAATCCTACCATTAGATTTTTTTAAAAATACGATATTCTTGCTTAACTAACGTTTCTACATAGGGATTAAGCATTTAGAACGAAATCTAATGTCAGAAAATGGCACTTTACTCTTGACATTTTTCGGTTTTTTCAATTTTCTGGAAAATCCTATCATTAGATTTTTTTAAAAATACGATATTCTTGCTTAACTAACGTTTTTACATAGGGATTAAGCATTTAGAACGAAATCTAATGTAGGAAAATGGTACTTTACTCTTGACCGGTACGTTGGGACTTTGAAAATATTCGGGCGTTCCAATCGCTCGTCTGTTGCATCATAGCGCGTCTCGGCGCAATCGACCGATTCGCTCGACCCATTATTTTCGATTTACGGCTAAAATAAATTTTTCTCATTTTATTCAATAACATATTCTTGCTTAGATAACTTTTTTACATAGGGATTAAGCATTTAGAACGATATAATGTTTAAAATAAGGGCACTTTACTCTTGACATTTTACGGTTTTTTCAATTTTCTGAAAAATCCTACCATTAGATTTTTTTAAAAATACGATATTCTTGCTTAACTAACGTTTCTACATAGGGATTAAGCATTTAGAACGAAATCTAATGTCAGAAAATGGCACTTTACTCTTGACATTTTTCGGTTTTTTCAATTTTCTGGAAAATCCTATCATTAGATTTTTTTAAAAATACGATATTCTTGCTTAACTAACGTTTTTACAAAGGGATTAAGCATTTAGAACGAAATCTAATGTAGGAAAATGGTACTTTACTCTTGATCGGTACGTTGGGACTTTGAAAATATTCGGGCGTTCCAATCGCTCGTCTGTTGCATCATAGCGCGTCTCGGCGCAATCGACCGATTCGCTCGACCCATTATTTTCGATTTACGGCTAAAATAAATTTTTCTCATTTTATTCAATAACATATTCTTGCTTAGATAACTTTTTTACATAGGGATTAAGCATTTAGAACGATATAATGTTTAAAATAAGGGCACTTTACTCTTGACATTTTACGGTTTTTTCAATTTTCTGAAAAATCCTACCATTAGATTTTTTTAAAAATACGATATTCTTGCTTAACTAACGTTTCTACATAGGGATTAAGCATTTAGAACGAAATCTAATGTCAGAAAATGGCACTTTACTCTTGACATTTTTCGGTTTTTTCAATTTTCTGGAAAATCCTATCATTAGATTTTTTTAAAAATACGATATTCTTGCTTAACTAACGTTTTTACAAAGGGATTAAGCATTTAGAACGAAATCTAATGTAGGAAAATGGTACTTTACTCTTGATCGGTACGTTGGGACTTTGAAAATATTCGGGCGTTCCAATCGCTCGTCTGTTGCATCATAGCGCGTCTCGGCGCAATCGACCGATTCGCTCGACCCATTATTTTCGATTTACGGCTAAAATAAATTTTTCTCATTTTATTCAATAACATATTCTTGCTTAGATAACTTTTTTACATAGGGATTAAGCATTTAGAACGATATAATGTTTAAAATAAGGGCACTTTACTCTTGACATTTTACGGTTTTTTCAATTTTCTGAAAAATCCTACCATTAGATTTTTTTAAAAATACGATATTCTTGCTTAACTAACGTTTCTACATAGGGATTAAGCATTTAGAACGAAATCTAATGTCAGAAAATGGCACTTTACTCTTGACATTTTTCGGTTTTTTCAATTTTCTGGAAAATCCTATCATTAGATTTTTTTAAAAATACGATATTCTTGCTTAACTAACGTTTTTACATAGGGATTAAGCATTTAGAACGAAATCTAATGTAGGAAAATGGTACTTTACTCTTGACCGGTACGTTGGGACTTTGAAAATATTCGGGCGTTCCAATCGCTCGTCTGTTGCATCATAGCGCGTCTCGGCGCAATCGACCGATTCGCTCGACCCATTATTTTCGATTTACGGCTAAAATAAATTTTTCTCATTTTATTCAATAACATATTCTTGCTTAGATAACTTTTTTACATAGGGATTAAGCATTTAGAACGATATAATGTTTAAAATAAGGGCACTTTACTCTTGACATTTTACGGTTTTTTCAATTTTCTGAAAAATCCTATCATTAGATTTTTTTAAAAATACGATAATCTTGCATAACTAACGTTTCTACATAGGGATTAAGCATTTAGAACGAAATCTAATGTCAGAAAATGGCACTTTACTCTTGACATTTTTCGGTTTTTTCAATTTTCTGGAAAATCCTATCATTAGATTTTTTTTAAAATACGATATTCTTGCTTAACTAACGTTTTTACATAGGGATTAAGCATTTAGAACGAAATCTAATGTAGGAAAATGGTACTTTACTCTTGACCGGTACGTTGGGACTTTGAAAATATTCGGGCGTTCCAATCGCTCGTCTGTTGCATCATAGCGCGTCTCGGCGCAATCGACCGATTCGCTCGACCCATTATTTTCGATTTACGGCTAAAATAAATTTTTCTCATTTTATTCAATAACATATTCTTGCTTAGATAACTTTTTTACATAGGGATTAAGCATTTAGAACGATATAATGTTTAAAATAAGGGCACTTTACTCTTGACATTTTACGGTTTTTTCAATTTTCTGAAAAATCCTACCATTAGATTTTTTTAAAAATACGATATTCTTGCTTAACTAACGTTTCTACATAGGGATTAAGCATTTAGAACGAAATCTAATGTCAGAAAATGGCACTTTACTCTTGACATTTTTCGGTTTTTTCAATTTTCTGGAAAATCCTATCATTAGATTTTTTTTAAAATACGATATTCTTGCTTAACTAACGTTTTTACATAGGGATTAAGCATTTAGAACGAAATCTAATGTAGGAAAATGGTACTTTACTCTTGACCGGTACGTTGGGACTTTGAAAATATTCGGGCGTTCCAATCGCTCGTCTGTTGCATCATAGCGCGTCTCGGCGCAATCGACCGATTCGCTCGACCCATTATTTTCGATTTACGGCTAAAATAAATTTTTCTCATTTTATTCAATAACATATTCTTGCTTAGATAACTTTTTTACATAGGGATTAAGCATTTAGAACGATATAATGTTTAAAATAAGGGCACTTTACTCTTGACATTTTACGGTTTTTTCAATTTTCTGAAAAATCCTACCATTAGATTTTTTTAAAAATACGATATTCTTGCTTAACTAACGTTTCTACATAGGGATTAAGCATTTAGAACGAAATCTAATGTCAGAAAATGGCACTTTACTCTTGACATTTTTCGGTTTTTTCAATTTTCTGGAAAATCCTATCATTAGATTTTTTTTAAAATACGATATTCTTGCTTAACTAACGTTTTTACATAGGGATTAAGCATTTAGAACGAAATCTAATGTAGGAAAATGGTACTTTACTCTTGACCGGTACGTTGGGACTTTGAAAATATTCGGGCGTTCCAATCGCTCGTCTGTTGCATCATAGCGCGTCTCGGCGCAATCGACCGATTCGCTCGACCCATTATTTTCGATTTACGGCTAAAATAAATTTTTCTCATTTTATTCAATAACATATTCTTGCTTAGATAACTTTTTTACATAGGGATTAAGCATTTAGAACGATATAATGTTTAAAATAAGGGCACTTTACTCTTGACATTTTACGGTTTTTTCAATTTTCTGAAAAATCCTATCATTAGATTTTTTTAAAAATACGATAATCTTGCATAACTAACGTTTCTACATAGGGATTAAGCATTTAGAACGAAATCTAATGTCAGAAAATGGCACTTTACTCTTGACATTTTTCGGTTTTTTCAATTTTCTGGAAAATCCTATCATTAGATTTTTTTTAAAATACGATATTCTTGCTTAACTAACGTTTTTACATAGGGATTAAGCATTTAGAACGAAATCTAATGTAGGAAAATGGTACTTTACTCTTGACCGGTACGTTGGGACTTTGAAAATATTCGGGCGTTCCAATCGCTCGTCTGTTGCATCATAGCGCGTCTCGGCGCAATCGACCGATTCGCTCGACCCATTATTTTCGATTTACGGCTAAAATAAATTTTTCTCATTTTATTCAATAACATATTCTTGCTTAGATAACTTTTTTACATAGGGATTAAGCATTTAGAACGATATAATGTTTAAAATAAGGGCACTTTACTCTTGACATTTTACGGTTTTTTCAATTTTCTGAAAAATCCTACCATTAGATTTTTTTAAAAATACGATATTCTTGCTTAACTAACGTTTCTACATAGGGATTAAGCATTTAGAACGAAATCTAATGTCAGAAAATGGCACTTTACTCTTGACATTTTTCGGTTTTTTCAATTTTCTGGAAAATCCTAGAATTAGATTTTTTTAAAAATACGATATTCTTGCTTAACTAACGTTTTTACAAAGGGATTAAGCATTTAGAACGAAATCTAATGTAGGAAAATGGTACTTTACTCTTGATCGGTACGTTGGGACTTTGAAAATATTCGGGCGTTCCAATCGCTCGTCTGTTGCATCATAGCGCGTCTCGGCGCAATCGACCGATTCGCTCGACCCATTATTTTCGATTTACGGCTAAAATAAATTTTTCTCATTTTATTCAATAACATATTCTTGCTTAGATAACTTTTTTACATAGGGATTAAGCATTTAGAACGATATAATGTTTAAAATAAGGGCACTTTACTCTTGACATTTTACGGTTTTTTCAATTTTCTGAAAAATCCTATCATTAGATTTTTTTAAAAATACGATAATCTTGCATAACTAACGTTTCTACATAGGGATTAAGCATTTAGAACGAAATCTAATGTCAGAAAATGGCACTTTACTCTTGACATTTTTCGGTTTTTTCAATTTTCTGGAAAATCCTATCATTAGATTTTTTTTAAAATACGATATTCTTGCTTAACTAACGTTTTTACATAGGGATTAAGCATTTAGAACGAAATCTAATGTAGGAAAATGGTACTTTACTCTTGACCGGTACGTTGGGACTTTGAAAATATTCGGGCGTTCCAATCGCTCGTCTGTTGCATCATAGCGCGTCTCGGCGCAATCGACCGATTCGCTCGACCCATTATTTTCGATTTACGGCTAAAATAAATTTTTCTCATTTTATTCAATAACATATTCTTGCTTAGATAACTTTTTTACATAGGGATTAAGCATTTAGAACGATATAATGTTTAAAATAAGGGCACTTTACTCTTGACATTTTACGGTTTTTTCAATTTTCTGAAAAATCCTACCATTAGATTTTTTTAAAAATACGATATTCTTGCTTAACTAACGTTTCTACATAGGGATTAAGCATTTAGAACGAAATCTAATGTCAGAAAATGGCACTTTACTCTTGACATTTTTCGGTTTTTTCAATTTTCTGGAAAATCCTATCATTAGATTTTTTTAAAAATACGATATTCTTGCTTAACTAACGTTTTTACAAAGGGATTAAGCATTTAGAACGAAATCTAATGTAGGAAAATGGTACTTTACTCTTGATCGGTACGTTGGGACTTTGAAAATATTCGGGCGTTCCAATCGCTCGTCTGTTGCATCATAGCGCGTCTCGGCGCAATCGACCGATTCGCTCGACCCATTATTTTCGATTTACGGCTAAAATAAATTTTTCTCATTTTATTCAATAACATATTCTTGCTTAGATAACTTTTTTACATAGGGATTAAGCATTTAGAACGATATAATGTTTAAAATAAGGGCACTTTACTCTTGACATTTTACGGTTTTTTCAATTTTCTGAAAAATCCTACCATTAGATTTTTTTAAAAATACGATATTCTTGCTTAACTAACGTTTCTACATAGGGATTAAGCATTTAGAACGAAATCTAATGTCAGAAAATGGCACTTTACTCTTGACATTTTTCGGTTTTTTCAATTTTCTGGAAAATCCTATCATTAGATTTTTTTTAAAATACGATATTCTTGCTTAACTAACGTTTTTACATAGGGATTAAGCATTTAGAACGAAATCTAATGTAGGAAAATGGTACTTTACTCTTGATCGGTACGTTGGGACTTTGAAAATATTCGGGCGTTCCAATCGCTCGTCTGTTGCATCATAGCGCGTCTCGGCGCAATCGACCGATTCGCTCGACCCATTATTTTCGATTTACGGCTAAAATAAATTTTTCTCATTTTATTCAATAACATATTCTTGCTTAGATAACTTTTTTACATAGGGATTAAGCATTTAGAACGATATAATGTTTAAAATAAGGGCACTTTACTCTTGACATTTTACGGTTTTTTCAATTTTCTGAAAAATCCTACCATTAGATTTTTTTAAAAATACGATATTCTTGCTTAACTAACGTTTCTACATAGGGATTAAGGATTTAGAACGACATCTAATGTCAGAAAATGGCACTTTACTCTTGACATTTTTCGGTTTTTTCAATTTTCTGGAAAATCCTATCATTAGATTTTTTTAAAAATACGATATTCTTGCTTAACTAACGTTTTTACATAGGGATTAAGCATTTAGAACGAAATCTAATGTAGGAAAATGGTACTTTACTCTTGACCGGTACGTTGGGACTTTGAAAATATTCGGGCGTTCCAATCGCTCGTCTGTTGCATCATAGCGCGTCTCGGCGCAATCGACCGATTCGCTCGACCCATTATTTTCGATTTACGGCTAAAATAAATTTTTCTCATTTTATTCAATAACATATTCTTGCTTAGATAACTTTTTTACATAGGGATTAAGCATTTAGAACGATATAATGTTTAAAATAAGGGCACTTTACTCTTGACATTTTACGGTTTTTTCAATTTTCTGAAAAATCCTACCATTAGATTTTTTTAAAAATACGATATTCTTGCTTAACTAACGTTTCTACATAGGGATTAAGCATTTAGAACGAAATCTAATGTCAGAAAATGGCACTTTACTCTTGACATTTTTCGGTTTTTTCAATTTTCTGGAAAATCCTATCATTAGATTTTTTTTAAAATACGATATTCTTGCTTAACTAACGTTTTTACATAGGGATTAAGCATTTAGAACGAAATCTAATGTAGGAAAATGGTACTTTACTCTTGATCGGTACGTTGGGACTTTGAAAATATTCGGGCGTTCCAATCGCTCGTCTGTTGCATCATAGCGCGTCTCGGCGCAATCGACCGATTCGCTCGACCCATTATTTTCGATTTACGGCTAAAATAAATTTTTCTCATTTTATTCAATAACATATTCTTGCTTAGATAACTTTTTTACATAGGGATTAAGCATTTAGAACGATATAATGTTTAAAATAAGGGCACTTTACTCTTGACATTTTACGGTTTTTTCAATTTTCTGAAAAATCCTACCATTAGATTTTTTTAAAAATACGATATTCTTGCTTAACTAACGTTTCTACATAGGGATTAAGGATTTAGAACGACATCTAATGTCAGAAAATGGCACTTTACTCTTGACATTTTTCGGTTTTTTCAATTTTCTGGAAAATCCTATCATTAGATTTTTTTAAAAATACGATATTCTTGCTTAACTAACGTTTTTACATAGGGATTAAGCATTTAGAACGAAATCTAATGTAGGAAAATGGTACTTTACTCTTGACCGGTACGTTGGGACTTTGAAAATATTCGGGCGTTCCAATCGCTCGTCTGTTGCATCATAGCGCGTCTCGGCGCAATCGACCGATTCGCTCGACCCATTATTTTCGATTTACGGCTAAAATAAATTTTTCTCATTTTATTCAATAACATATTCTTGCTTAGATAACTTTTTTACATAGGGATTAAGCATTTAGAACGATATAATGTTTAAAATAAGGGCACTTTACTCTTGACATTTTACGGTTTTTTCAATTTTCTGAAAAATCCTACCATTAGATTTTTTTAAAAATACGATATTCTTGCTTAACTAACGTTTCTACATAGGGATTAAGGATTTAGAACGAAATCTAATGTCAGAAAATGGCACTTTACTCTTGACATTTTTCGGTTTTTTCAATTTTCTGGAAAATCCTATCATTAGATTTTTTTAAAAATACGATATTCTTGCTTAACTAACGTTTTTACATAGGGATTAAGCATTTAGAACGAAATCTAATGTAGGAAAATGGTACTTTACTCTTGACCGGTACGTTGGGACTTTGAAAATATTCGGGCGTTCCAATCGCTCGTCTGTTGCATCATAGCGCGTCTCGGCGCAATCGACCGATTCGCTCGACCCATTATTTTCGATTTACGGCTAAAATAAATTTTTCTCATTTTATTCAATAACATATTCTTGCTTAGATAACTTTTTTACATAGGGATTAAGCATTTAGAACGATATAATGTTTAAAATAAGGGCACTTTACTCTTGACATTTTACGGTTTTTTCAATTTTCTGAAAAATCCTACCATTAGATTTTTTTAAAAATACGATATTCTTGCTTAACTAACGTTTCTACATAGGGATTAAGCATTTAGAACGAAATCTAATGTCAGAAAATGGCACTTTACTCTTGACATTTTTCGGTTTTTTCAATTTTCTGGAAAATCCTATCATTAGATTTTTTTAAAAATACGATATTCTTGCTTAACTAACGTTTTTACAAAGGGATTAAGCATTTAGAACGAAATCTAATGTAGGAAAATGGTACTTTACTCTTGATCGGTACGTTGGGACTTTGAAAATATTCGGGCGTTCCAATCGCTCGTCTGTTGCATCATAGCGCGTCTCGGCGCAATCGACCGATTCGCTCGACCCATTATTTTCGATTTACGGCTAAAATAAATTTTTCTCATTTTATTCAATAACATATTCTTGCTTAGATAACTTTTTTACATAGGGATTAAGCATTTAGAACGATATAATGTTTAAAATAAGGGCACTTTACTCTTGACATTTTACGGTTTTTTCAATTTTCTGAAAAATCCTACCATTAGATTTTTTTAAAAATACGATATTCTTGCTTAACTAACGTTTCTACATAGGGATTAAGCATTTAGAACGAAATCTAATGTCAGAAAATGGCACTTTACTCTTGACATTTTTCGGTTTTTTCAATTTTCTGGAAAATCCTATCATTAGATTTTTTTTAAAATACGATATTCTTGCTTAACTAACGTTTTTACATAGGGATTAAGCATTTAGAACGAAATCTAATGTAGGAAAATGGTACTTTACTCTTGACCGGTACGTTGGGACTTTGAAAATATTCGGGCGTTCCAATCGCTCGTCTGTTGCATCATAGCGCGTCTCGGCGAAATCGACCGATTCGCTCGACCCATTATTTTCGATTTACGGCTAAAATAAATTTTTCTCATTTTATTCAATAACATATTCTTGCTTAGATAACTTTTTTACATAGGGATTAAGCATTTAGAACGATATAATGTTTAAAATAAGGGCACTTTACTCTTGACATTTTACGGTTTTTTCAATTTTCTGAAAAATCCTATCATTAGATTTTTTTAAAAATACGATAATCTTGCTTAACTAACGTTTCTACATAGGGATTAAGCATTTAGAACGAAATCTAATGTCAGAAAATGGCACTTTACTCTTGACATTTTTCGGTTTTTTCAATTTTCTGGAAAATCCTATCATTAGATTTTTTTTAAAATACGATATTCTTGCTTAACTAACGTTTTTACATAGGGATTAAGCATTTAGAACGAAATCTAATGTAGGAAAATGGTACTTTACTCTTGACCGGTACGTTGGGACTTTGAAAATATTCGGGCGTTCCAATCGCTCGTCTGTTGCATCATAGCGCGTCTCGGCGCAATCGACCGATTCGCTCGACCCATTATTTTCGATTTACGGCTAAAATAAATTTTTCTCATTTTATTCAATAACATATTCTTGCTTAGATAACTTTTTTACATAGGGATTAAGCATTTAGAACGATATAATGTTTAAAATAAGGGCACTTTACTCTTGACATTTTACGGTTTTTTCAATTTTCTGAAAAATCCTACCATTAGATTTTTTTAAAAATACGATATTCTTGCTTAACTAACGTTTCTACATAGGGATTAAGCATCTAGAACGAAATCTAATGTCAGAAAAAGGCACTTTACTCTTGACATTTTTCGGTTTTTTCAATTTTCTGGAAAATCCTATCATTAGATTTTTTTAAAAATACGATATTCTTGCTTAACTAACGTTTTTACATAGGGATTAAGCATTTAGAACGAAATCTAATGTAGGAAAATGGTACTTTACTCTTGATCGGTACGTTGGGACTTAGAAAATATTCGGCCGTACGCGGCGCGTCTCGGCGCTTCGAACAGCTCCGGTGTCCCCATTATTTTCGATTTACGGCTAAAATAAATTTTTCTAATTTTTTTCAATAACATATTCTTGCTTAAATAACTTTTTTACATAGGGATTAAGCATTTAGAACGATACATTGTTTAAAATAATGGCACTTTACTCTTGACATTTTACGGTTTTTTCAATTTTCTGAAAAATCCTATCATTAGATTTTTTTAAAAATACGATATTCTTGCTTAACTAACGTTTCTACATAGGGATTAAGCATTTAGAACGAAATCTAATGTCAGAAAATGGCACTTTACTCTTGACATTTTTCGGTTTTTTCAATTTTCTGGAAAATCCTATCATTAGATTTTTTTAAAAATACGATATTCTTGCTTAACTAACGTTTTTACATAGGGATTAAGCATTTAGAACGAAATCTAATGTAGGAAAATGGTACTTTACTCTTGACCGGTACGTTGGGACTTTGAAAATATTCGGGCGTTCCAATCGCTCGTCTGTTGCATCATAGCGCGTCTCGGCGCAATCGACCGATTCGCTCGACCCATTATTTTCGATTTACGGCTAAAATAAATTTTTCTCATTTTATTCAATAACATATTCTTGCTTAGATAACTTTTTTACATAGGGATTAAGCATTTAGAACGATATAATGTTTAAAATAAGGGCACTTTACTCTTGACATTTTACGGTTTTTTCAATTTTCTGAAAAATCCTATCATTAGATTTTTTTAAAAATACGATAATCTTGCATAACTAACGTTTCTACATAGGGATTAAGCATTTAGAACGAAATCTAATGTCAGAAAATGGCACTTTACTCTTGACATTTTTCGGTTTTTTCAATTTTCTGGAAAATCCTATCATTAGATTTTTTTAAAAATACGATATTCTTGCTTAACTAACGTTTTTACATAGGGATTAAGCATTTAGAACGAAATCTAATGTAGGAAAATGGTACTTTACTCTTGATCGGTACGTTGGGACTTTGAAAATATTCGGGCGTTCCAATCGCTCGTCTGTTGCATCATAGCGCGTCTCGGCGCAATCGACCGATTCGCTCGACCCATTATTTTCGATTTACGGCTAAAATAAATTTTTCTCATTTTATTCAATAACATATTCTTGCTTAGATAACTTTTTTACATAGGGATTAAGCATTTAGAACGATATAATGTTTAAAATAAGGGCACTTTACTCTTGACATTTTACGGTTTTTTCAATTTTCTGAAAAATCCTACCATTAGATTTTTTTAAAAATACGATATTCTTGCTTAACTAACGTTTCTACATAGGGATTAAGCATTTAGAACGAAATCTAATGTCAGAAAATGGCACTTTACTCTTGACATTTTTCGGTTTTTTCAATTTTCTGGAAAATCCTATCATTAGATTTTTTTAAAAATACGATATTCTTGCTTAACTAACGTTTTTACATAGGGATTAAGCATTTAGAACGAAATCTAATGTAGGAAAATGGTACTTTACTCTTGATCGGTACGTTGGGACTTAGAAAATATTCGGCCGTACGCGGCGCGTCTCGGCGCTTCGAACAGCTCCGGTGTCCCCATTATTTTCGATTTACGGCTAAAATAAATTTTTCTAATTTTTTTCAATAACATATTCTTGCTTAAATAACTTTTTTACATAGGGATTAAGCATTTAGAACGATACATTGTTTAAAATAATGGCACTTTACTCTTGACATTTTACGGTTTTTTCAATTTTCTGAAAAATCCTATCATTAGATTTTTTTAAAAATACGATATTCTTGCTTAACTAACGTTTCTACATAGGGATTAAGCATTTAGAACGAAATCTAATGTCAGAAAATGGCACTTTACTCTTGACATTTTTCGGTTTTTTCAATTTTCTGGAAAATCCTATCATTAGATTTTTTTAAAAATACGATATTCTTGCTTAACTAACGTTTTTACATAGGGATTAAGCATTTAGAACGAAATCTAATGTAGGAAAATGGTACTTTACTCTTGATCGGTACGTTGGGACTTAGAAAATATTCGGCCGTACGCGGCGCGTCTCGGCGCTTCGAACAGCTCCGGTGTCCCCATTATTTTCGATTTACGGCTAAAATAAATTTTTCTAATTTTTTTCAATAACATATTCTTGCTTAAATAACTTTTTTACATAGGGATTAAGCATTTAGAACGATACATTGTTTAAAATAATGGCACTTTACTCTTGACATTTTACGGTTTTTTCAATTTTCTGAAAAATCCTATCATTAGATTTTTTTAAAAATACGATATTCTTGCTTAACTAACGTTTCTACATAGGGATTAAGCATTTAGAACGAAATCTAATGTCAGAAAATGGCACTTTACTCTTGACATTTTTCGGTTTTTTCAATTTTCTGGAAAATCCTATCATTAGATTTTTTTAAAAATACGATATTCTTGCTTAACTAACGTTTTTACATAGGGATTAAGCATTTAGAACGAAATCTAATGTAGGAAAATGGTACTTTACTCTTGATCGGTACGTTGGGACTTAGAAAATATTCGGCCGTACGCGGCGCGTCTCGGCGCTTCGAACAGCTCCGGTGTCCCCATTATTTTCGATTTACGGCTAAAATAAATTTTTCTAATTTTTTTCAATAACATATTCTTGCTTAAATAACTTTTTTACATAGGGATTAAGCATTTAGAACGATACATTGTTTAAAATAATGGCACTTTACTCTTGACATTTTACGGTTTTTTCAATTTTCTGAAAAATCCTATCATTAGATTTTTTTAAAAATACGATATTCTTGCTTAACTAACGTTTCTACATAGGGATTAAGCATTTAGAACGAAATCTAATGTCAGAAAATGGCACTTTACTCTTGACATTTTTCGGTTTTTTCAATTTTCTGGAAAATCCTATCATTAGATTTTTTTAAAAATACGATATTCTTGCTTAACTAACGTTTTTACATAGGGATTAAGCATTTAGAACGAAATCTAATGTAGGAAAATGGTACTTTACTCTTGATCGGTACGTTGGGACTTAGAAAATATTCGGCCGTACGCGGCGCGTCTCGGCGCTTCGAACAGCTCCGGTGTCCCCATTATTTTCGATTTACGGCTAAAATAAATTTTTCTAATTTTTTTCGATTACATATTCTTGCTTAAATAACTTTTTTACATAGGGATTAAGCATTTAGAACGACATGTTGTTTAAAATAATGGTACTTTACTCTTGTGATTTTTCGGTTTTTTTTGATTATTTTGAAAAATAAATTTTTGTAATTTTTTTAAATGCGATATTCGTGATCAGTGAACGATTTCACATATGGATTAAGCATTTAGAATCGTGCGGACGCGTTATTAAAAAAGTTTACTCGATGCGATGGGACTTTAAAAAGTTTGTGAAAATTTTCATATTGGGAAAAAATGTGTAATTTTTTGTCTAGTTTACGGTAGTGTAATTTATTTTAATGTTTACTATAAAAATTTTTTTCGTTCGTTCACGCGCTATGTTACAACAGCACGGCCGGGCGGTCTGTTGCCGCAGCGGTTTACACTCATAAGCGCGCGTGCTATTCGGCCGGCGGCGCCGGCGTCCTTGCCGGCCGTTCGGTATCTATAAGAGATACACGGTCCGTGCGAGGCGGACGGAGCAGAGCGGGTTTTGGGCCAATTCTACGATCTCGGTCGAGAAGCTGTCTCAGAGCTCCTTCGGGGCTTCGGTCCTGACTGTTTCGTGCCGTTTACGTTACGGACTTTTCTCCACACAGCGTGGCCACGGGTCGGTGTCTTTGACCGAATGGCCCATATGTGGCAAGCCCTACGGGGTTGGTTACCCGTATGCACTTTGTATGTATACTCGTACTCACTGAGCAATCGACTCTTCTGTCCGAGCGATGGAAAAATTTTTTAAAATGCATCTGTAAGATTTGGAAGCAAATCGTACCAATTGAAAACTGTGGCTAAAATGAAATAGCCCAGTGGAGAGAGAAAACTATCAAAAAACTGATTTTTTAAATCAAGAGGTGTCAGAAATCGAAATGCCTAGCGCGAGCGGAAGAACACGCTTTCTCGCCAGTCCAGCATGTGTCCTGTCCGTTCTTCCTCGGCTTGCCGATTTTGCCCAGATCAGAGGTTTCGTGCTTCCGGCGGTCAGAAGATCAGCGTGAGCGTACGCGCTTCCACGACTATGGCATCACCCATGTACTTTTTCCTTTGAATATATTTGAGTACATAAAAAATATTAAAACATATAGAGAGAACTGTGTCTTGGATCTTAAAAATTTGTCAATAGCGATGATATATTATTACTTAACTTGAAGTATTTGTACGTTTTAGCTGGGACGTACATTTATCTTACAAGATGTTAATAGCGAGACTCTTGAAGATAAAATTATCTTGTGATTTTATGAAGGCAAAGATAGAAACGTACGAAGCTGGCGTACGTAGAAAAATGTGATTTTATGATAGAACAAAAATATAATACGTACGTTTTTGGGCGTACGGTAAAATATCTGTATGGTAGAAAAATGAAAGAAATTGAGCGTTAAAGAAGATATGTTACAAGCGCGGAATGTGGCAAAACTTGTACATATTTGAAAGAGAAAAATGGTGTGTCGACCTGACATATATATATGAAACAGGCGACGATGGAAAAGGATTTAAATTTTGTCCATTTTATATATACATATTGTATAGTTCCCTGGTTGATCCTGCCAGT